>NW_027312503.1:17500-29074 GCF_040954645.1 Diabrotica undecimpunctata | reverse complement strand
CCTGCCTGTCGTAAGAGGCGACTAATGGGTAGAAGTCGAGAGGTGAAGAGTGTACGTGTGTGTGTGCGTGTGTTCGTGTGTGTGTGTGCGTGTGTGAAAGTGTGTGTGTGTATCTCTGTGTGTGTCCGTTCGGCTCACAGAGATAGGAACACGGCCGTGGCAAGACGGCCCTGCATGTCCTAAGAGGCAACTAATGGGTAGGAGTCGAGAGGTGAAGAGTGTATGTGTTTGTGTCTGCGTGTGTTCGTGTGTGTGCGCGTGTGTGAGTGTGTGTATATGTGTGTGTGTCTGTTTGGCTCACAGAGATAAGAAAACGGCCGTGGCAAGAAGGCTCTGCCTGTCGTAAGAGGCGACTAATGGGTAGGAGTCGAGTGGTGAAGAGTGATTGTGTGTGTATGTGTGCGTGTGCGTTTGTGTCCTGTGTGTGCGTGTGTGCTTGCGTGTGTGTGAGTGCGTGTGTGTGTGCATGTGTTTTCGTTCAGCTCGCAGAGATAAGAATATGGCCGGGTCAAGAAGGCATTGCCTGTCCTAAGAGGCGACTAATTGTTAGGAGACGAGAGGTGAAGAGTGATTGTGTGTGTATGTGTGCGTGTGCATTTGTGTCTGTGTGTGTGCGTGTGTGCTTGCGTGTGTGTGAGTGCGTGTGTGTGTGTGTGGGTGTGTGTGTGTCCGTTCGGCTAGCAGAGATAAGAATACGGCCGTGGCAAGAAGGCCCTGCCTGTCGTAAGGAGCGACTAATGGGTAGGAGTCGAGAGGTGAAGGGTGTATGTGTGTGCGTGTGTGTGCGTGTGTGAGTGTGTGTGTGTGTGTTTGTGTGAGTCTGTGCGTATGTGTGTGTGTGTGTCCCTTCGGCATGCAGAGATAAGAAGACAGCCGTGGCAAGAAGGCCATGCTTGCTGTAAGGAGCGACTAATAGGTAGGAGTCGAGAGATTGTAACGAGTCCGTTTCTTAAAGAACCATTTACCTTTTTGTCACTGGAATCCTTTAATTTAATTATAAATTAAATTCATTTTTGAAATACTCTTAAACCAAATATTTAAATAACTCCCAGTGAATATTATTTTCTGAGGTTGGCATTAAACTGCGCCCTCAGCGGCGAAATTCTGAAAATACATTCAACCGACAGCTTGTGAAATCACTTGTTGCTGGAATCTCTTCGAGTGAACATCGTTTGTTCAAGGCGGCTGTAGGTGCCATTTTCATGAATTGGGTTTAAGTTTATTTTTTATTTTTTTTGTGGAAAAGCTGTTGTGTTGGAAGAAGCCATTTGTTATTCAGTTTTTTTTGTGAAAGTACTTTAATTTTGGACCACCTCAGCCGGTAAGTTTAAAGTTATAAATAAATTATGTGTAAAAACATGTCATATCATCCGCCATTGTTAGTGAAATTCAAATCTATTTTAATCCGCTCCCGATATATATTCTTATCTATCTATCTATCTATCTATTATATCTTATATATGTCCTATTTCACTTATTTCATTAATACCTAAATATATTACAAGTATTAGATTTTATCATTATCTCAAACTTTATTTCTTTCCAAAGATGAAAACCAACAATTATCTATTTCAATTCCATACCGTTAAACCGGCTAATATTTCCTTTTTTTTTCTATTCTATAATATATATAGACCATGCTTTCTGAAAACCTATATATTTAATATATCCTATAAAACATTGTCATACCATCCCAAGGTTATTTTTTACAGAAAAACAATATAGTTTTTATTTTAATTTAAAGCAACCTGTTGATCTTTCTTGGTTTTTCCTTACTTTCTTGTATGAACAAAGGACTTGGAGTAACACAACTGTTTTTTTAGCCTACTTACGGATTCCAGTGCAAGTCAGGGAAGAATAATATTTTTTTTTTGTATGGAAAATTTATTAAGACAAGGGGAAGAAGAATTTTAAGTTTATGGTTTTTTTTGAAGAAGAATTTAATGGACTTGGTTTAAAGTACCTCCTTTTTTTATATGGAATCCAGGTTTGGAGTAAAGTTACCCACCTGCAGCTAGTTCTTCACCAGAGGACCTTCCAGGGAAACCTACGGAAACCGGCTGGAAGAACTTAGTTTTATTTTTTTGTTTCTTATTTAAATATCTTTAATAACATTACGTCCTCTTCAAGGTTTTAACTTTTATATCCTTAATAATAATTACATTCAATTTTCCTAAAACAATAGTCAGTACAATTTAATTAAATTATTTATTGTCTACCAAGGGATGAGATTTTGACCCTCCATTGAATCTCTCTTCATCAGGTTATCGTGTGCACACATACCCGGAGAGTTTCATTTCATTTCAAACTTAACATTTATTAAACGAAAACTAAACTATTATATTAGTGAGTAGTACTTTATATTTATATTATCTTATATTTTATTTTATATTATTTATACATAATTATTGAGTATAACCTCTGTCAAAATTTAACATTAATAGGTACGTTAGGGGGGGAAATTGTTTATCATTATATTCCGGGATGTTACTGTAAATATAGATAAGTTAATTGTATATAAGAGGTGATGGGTCATATATAAGTGTTTAAAATAGTCTGTACATAAAATTGGTATTTATTAAAGTCGGGTTAAAACAATTCAATATTTCAATTAGTACCTATCTTGCATATTTCAGCAATACAAGATATCTCGGAAGAAAACATTTAACTTCCTGGCGCCCAAACATTCAGTAGAGCAACTTTATCTTTCATTTGTTTATTTCTTGGTGGTTTTCTCGTCATTAGTTCTTATATCTTACGGTCTCTGTAGGGCATGCAAATTGGCCGAATCCTTCTTTGAGTGTCAAGTGGTCATTCTCCTGCATAGTCGCTAGCCAACACTTAATTCTGTTATATTTTAAAATTCATATTTACTTCATAAAATTCATATTTATTTCTTTTACATAATTTATTTCTATCTAATCCCTTCCATCTTCCGTTATTCCCCATATTAGTTCGTTGGTGTATCAAGGTGCATTTTAGAGTTCACCCTTTTGCTACACTGCACATTTTTGCCCCACATTCCTCTTTTTGTTACATTGGCGCCCAACGTGGGGCCTTTTCTCAGTTCAGACCGTACATTCTGTAGTATATTTCTCTTTGCAAAATATTCTTTATTATTTCTAATTTGTTCCTGTTGCTCTTTGTTCATTTTTTTTAACTTCCTTATTTATTTATCTTTTCTTATTAGATTTACATTTATAGGTATACTTGTATTGCTGCAGTTTACTTATATTCATATTTAAACCCTCACCTTCTTAATCATTGTGTACAGTTAACAATCTATTTTACTATTATTGAACTATAAGAATTTAATAATTTAGATATTACTATTTTATATATATATATATATATATATATATATATATATATATATATATATATATATATATATATATATATATTAGCCAATATTGGTGGGTTATTATATTCAATTATTTGTTAATCATATACTTGTTGAAACCATTGTGTGTTGCTTCAAGGATTGTGTGATATTTACTTAACTTTACTTAACCATTTTAAAATTTTTGTGAATAACTTTAGATTATTCTTGGATTGATTTTGTGGTGTGTTGGTACATATATATTCATATTTTTTTTTGGAAACTTTAGATTATTCTTCGATTGATTTTGTGGAGTGGTAATACATTATTTCCTTTGTCTATTCCTTTATTCATCTATTTTTTTTTCACAATGTCTGCATTCAAGGTAGAACATTTATTAGTCAAGGAATTAGATTATGAGTTGAGAATTAGGGACATCAATATTGATGAGTCTTCCAATGTGGATTTAAAACGCAAACTATTGCGTGGAGCTTTAAGGCAAGAAGAAGGAAACAGGAGCTTTCGACAAATTTCTGCCACAAGTATTCCTTTTCTAGAGCAGCAAGACGAGATTGATGAGACTGTGGATGATTTGGCTAAAAGGATATCCGATTTTAGAGGGACTGTCCAAGATAGCCTATACTCCAGGCTGATATCACGTCTAGCTCATGTCTCAGGCCGTGTTCATTTATTGTCGTGTTCGAATGAGGAGCAGCAATCTTATAAACGCTCAATTTCAATCCGAATTCTTAGCCTAGAGGGTGAACTTGATTCACGAGTAAATCCAATTGCTACTTCAACACCTATTTCTTCTGTCCAAGCAGCTAACTCATTTCTACACCCCAAACCTGTTCAGGTACATAAATGGGGCATTACATTTTCTGGTGAAGGTCATTATGACCAAGTAATTTCTTTTTTGGATAGGGTGGAATGTCTTCGAGTATCGAGAGGAGTAAGTGAAGATGATCTTTTTGCAGCTTCTGCTGAATTGTTTACAGGCACAGCTTTTACGTGGTTTAGAAACAACCACAATAATTTTTATAATTGGTCTGATTTGGCTCAGAAACTTAAATCTGATTTTCTTCCATATTCATTTCAAGATGACCTTCTAGACCAAATCAAAAATCGTAAACAGAAGCCAAATGAGTCTGTTACGATGTTTATCAATAACATTTTGGGTATGTGTAGTCGCCTTGAGACTCCTTTAACAGATTCTGCAAAAATTAAGAATATTCTGAAATGTCTATTGCCATTTTATCATCAACAATTAGCTTTATTAGACATCAACAGTATAGCAGACATAATTGAGAAATGTAAACGTTTGGAGGAAACTTTATCTTGGTCTTCTCAACCTCCCACCACTTCCAAACACTCTTCTGACTCTTTCGGTCACCAAAATCCTTTTAGACACCGTTCTTGGCAATCTAAGGGCCCTGAGCGTAATATCTCAGTTGTAAGTTCTGTAGTGTGCTGGAATTGTCGTGAGTCTGGCCACACTTTTTATGATTGCGGCATCCCTCGTACCCGTATTTTCTGCCACGGTTGTGGTAAAGAAAATACCCTCAAACGCAATTGTTTTAGGTGTTCGGGAAACGAACGATCGGAGGTCCGTCCCCTGAGCGTTTCTCCGTCCACACCCCCATCAGGGAATCAAACCGTTACATCAAGCGAAGTCACTGGTCCAACCACGTCAAGCCACCCAAACCCATCTTCCAGTCGGAAAGGGAAAGGGGTTGTTCCAAAAAAACCAACACACACCACACCAAGTCATTCCAAGAAGTAACTTCTCAATATAATACATTTGATTCGCATAGATTATCTTCCCCAAATATCTTCCCAAATTTTAGTAATAAACATAATAGTAGCAGTGTAGTAGTTCCAGTATCTATACCAGAGTCTACCACAATTCAGGAGGATTCTTTTATTTCTGATTCTTCTTGTTTGCCTATTGCATCCTCTGATTGTGTAGGTAGAGATAATAAGTTTAGTTTAGTACCATTTAAAATTTTTGATCAATCAGATAATTATTGTTTTGATTTGAATTCGTTATTAGTGAGAAAACATAATGATAATAGACCTTATCTTCCTATTAAGATTTTAGGACAATCTTGTTTAGCTCTTTTAGATAGTGGCTCGAACATTTCTGTGATAGGTTCACACTCATTAGCTTTACTGAAAAATGCTGAGATTTCTATTATGCCCATTTCTTCTCTGCAAGTGTCTACTGCAGATGGTACAGTTCAGTCTATTACAGGCAAATTTGAAACTGAAATCACAGTAGCAGATTTATGTAAACAAATTACATTCTATATTATTCCTTCAGTTCAGAATTCTATAATTTTAGGTATGGACTTCTTAAATGCTTTTAATAGCACACTAAATTGTTCTAATTTTTCCTTTTCTATTTCTCAATTTAATCTATCCTTACTTAGTGCTATTCAGGATTTTACTAGTTTATCTAGTTCCGAACAAAGGCAATTAGAGAATATGATCTCTAAATTTATAACTCTTTCGTCGAAAGACAAGTTAGGTCGTACATCCTTAATATCTCACACTATCGAGGTGGGAGATACCACACCTTTTAGACAATATCAGTATCCTATTCCTCAGGCTTGGCAAGTTGACTTGGAAAAGGAAATTGATTCCATGTTAGAGTTGAAGATCATTGAACCTTCCACGTCTTCTTACTGTAGTCCTTTGTGGTTAACCAAGAAAAAAGATGGATCTTTTAGGGTTTGCTTCGATGGTCGAAAGTTGAATAATATTACTACAAATCGGGATGCTTATCCTATTCCCCGAATAGACGTCATTCTAAGTAAACTCCAGAATGCTAGGTATATTTCTTCTATCGATCTATCTAAAGCTTTTTTACAGATTCCTTTGAGTGAGGAAAGTAAAAAGTATACAGCTTTTGCAGTTAGTGGGAAAGGATTATTTCAGTTTGTCACTATGCCTTTTGGTCTTGTTTCAGCTCCTCAGACAATGTGTCGTCTGATGGACTTAGTCATTGGTCCTCAGTTAGAGCCCTATGTTTTTTATTATTTGGATGACATTTTGGTTGTCACTCCTGATTTTTCTCTTCATATGGAAATTTTGGATAAGTTGTTTTTACGTCTCAAAGAGGCTAATTTAACTATTAATTTAGATAAATGTCAGTTTTGTCGTCCTAGTCTTAAATTTTTAGGATATGTAGTCGATAGTAAAGGTTTAAGGACTGACCCTGATAAAGTTACAGCTATCAAAGATTTTCCTATACCTTAGACTACCACTCAAGTCCGTAGGATATTAGGCATGTGTGGATATTATCGTCGGTTTGTGCCGTCTTATTCTACTTTGTTATCCCCACTTACAGATCTCCTTAGAAATAGGAAAAAAGGCCAAACTATTACATGGACTTCAGAAGCCGATGATGCTTTCCGGCATATAAAAGAAGTTCTTACTAGTGCTCCTGTCATGACGTCTCCGAATTTTAAAGAGCATTTCTATCTCATGACAGATTGTTCCAACACTGCTTCAGGTGGTGTACTATTTCAAATGAAGGATGGTTCGGAACATCCAATAGCTTATACCAGCAAAAAGCTCAATAAAGCACAGAAAAATTATTCCACCACGGAGAGAGAACTTCTTGCAATTATCCATGGTCTTGATGCCTTTCGGTACTATCTTGAGGGGTCGTAAGTTTACTATCATCACAGATCATAGTTCTTTATTATGGTTACATTCCATGAAAAATCCGTCACAACGTTTGTCCCGTTGGATTTGTAGGCTTTCTGGTCTTTGATTATAATATTGTTCATCGCAAAGGCCAATGGTGTTGTGGTTGCAGATGCGTTGTCACGTACATTCGATATCAATCTTTTAGATTTGTCCACTTTATCTCCAGATAATTGGTATCGAAAGATGATTCATAATGTCACCCCAGAACCCTACTAGATATCCTGATTTCAAGGTAGAGAATAATATCCTGTATAAACATGTAATCAGTCCAGTGAATCTTTATCGAATATGTCCCTGATTGGAAAATAGTAGTCCCAACTAGCAAATAGGGAATGAAGTCTTGAGAACTTTTCATGATGATGTGACATCAGGTCACTTTGGTTTTATAAAACATTTAGTAAAATAGCTGAGTTATATTACTGAGCCTGGTCTGCGCAACTCAGTTAAGAAATACATCTCTAGATGTAGAGTTTGTGCAACATGCAAGCCGAGTAACCATCCTCAAGCTGAAATTATGGGTTCGTTTAGGAAACATTAATTTTCCTTGGCAAATGATCTCTTTAGACCTTATTGGACCCGTATCCCCCGTAGTTATTCAGGTAATACGTATTGTTTAGTAGGTTGTAGATTACTTCACTCACCAAATTTCCTTTAGTTTGCCCTCTTCGTAAGGCTACAACTCCAGCTATTTTGAAGTTCTTAGAGAGCAGTGTTCTTACTATTTGGTATTCCCCAAATAGTATCATGTGATAATGGTCCACAATTTATTTCTAAAGCCTTTAAAGATCTTTTAACGTAAATATAAGGTCCAAAAAGATATTCTACAATGCAGCTTATCATCCGCAAGCTAACCACACTGAACGTGTAAATCGTAGCATTGTTACTGCTCTTCGATCTTACACTTACACTGATCATAGAGCTTGGATCAGTACATTCATTCAGTTGCTCAAGCCATTCGAACTTCTGATCATGAAACCACTCAGTGCTCTCCAGCTTATGTTAATTTTGGTAGGCATGTTCCATTGTCAGGTGATTATTTCGGTTTTAATTTCTGAAAATTCAACAACTCTTCCTCAAATTCTGAGGAAACTTCACCGTATGGAAGATCTCCAAAACTTACCTCCAATATTCGCTGACATTAGGAAGAAGTTGAAAGCTTCTTACCGTAGAAATCAGCATCAGTATAATTTGAGAGGAAACGAGATTTGCGATTTTTTGTGGGCGATCGAGTTTTGAAACGGAATTTTGTAAAATCAAATAAAGGTGACTGTCATTTCTGCTAAGTTTTGTCAGAAATATGTTCCCTGTACTGTCGTTAGGGTAATATCTCCTTTAGTATATGAATTAAAAGACAATTCGACAAATAGGACGAATTGGTCAATTTCATATAAAGAGATTTACTCCCTGATAATACAACAGATGAGGCCAACATCTTCATCTTCAGAGGAAGATTAACTTAATGTCTATTAAGTTAACTTATTCCTATGAGTGTTATTGTTTTGGCTCGGTTTGGTTACGATTCTGATATTTTCTTAGATTTTTGTTATTAATCACCGATTTGATATATCTACAGCTTATATTTTGATTAGTAATCTGTTTTATAATAAGTTAAAATTATTAAGGCCATTAGAGTGTTTACTTATATTAGATGTTGCATTGGTATGGAACTAAATATTGTAAATGCTGCTATACTGTGCTATATGTTTATGTGTTGTATAACCTATGTTCCCATTTTGCTTACTTGTTTTGCCCAGGTTGGAAAGAAATGTTGTAATTTTTTTTATGATTTGATTCCGGTTATTGGTCATGATCAAGTTATATAGGAACATGTATCTGGATTTGCTATGTGGAACGTTTTTTTTTATGTCATTAGGAATTTATATAGACAATCATTATGCATAATTTTAGAACACTTCTATATTATATAGACTATTCTGCCTGTGTATAGGTGAATGACTACGTGGGTTCGAAGTTTTAGTTTCAATTACAGGCCTCAGATTGTGCAATTAATTTCGGAATTCACCCATTTTCATGACAAGTTGTACAGTTATCTAGGCAGTAGAACGTCTTAGGATTTGAACATTTAGCTTTAATCCTTAATATTTTCAGACTTTGGTCTAATATAAGAATTGTTCCTTAGCTGATTTATTATTCTTACTTATATAGCTTTATTCAAGTCATGGATTGCTCCCTTTACAGCTAGCATGTTTTAGATTACAGTTATGGATAGTGATTCCATATTTTGGCAACAAATGACCATTTATAGTTATTTTCGCTTCTTTCCTCAGGCACTTGTCTATATTTTGGTATATTGAATTAGGAATTATCCTGTTCTCTTTTATTAGTATCAGAACGAATTATAAATTTGCAGTTTCTTCAGAAATTGGTCTACTCGTTCTTGATGTTCTGTTTTGTTATTACTTCTACCTTACTCTTACTATTTTGCTATGGTTGTTAGAGTTTACTGGCACATTAAACTCTTTTTAGTGCTCTTATGCTAGATATTCTTATAAATTTGTAGTAGCTACATGCTATAGTTATCGAGTATCAGCATAAGTTAATTTTGTTGTAAGAAGTTACCACAGCAGTTCACATGCTTTGGTACTTTACTCTTTTGAGCTCAAGTTGTTCAGCTTGGCATTTGCTAGGATGATTGAGTTTATAACACCTCCTAGTTTTGTTTTTGGTCTTTATTTTTGGATCCCAAATGTACTGATGGCAGATCATCAGGATGGAATCGATTTTATGGCTGTCCTTTGTTTAAGCCGTTAGTCCCCACTTTTGATCCATAATTTTATTTGATGAATTTTAAGGTTAGGCACATATTACCGGATGTGGGTATATGTGGACCTAACCCTATTTGGTTTATTTGGTTATAGTGTGAATTGGGTCATTATTTGCCTGATTGATTATCTTTGGATATGCTACTTTATAAATCTGTTGTCCACTGTATGGTCAATTTTGGATTTACCATCCAACTCGACACTATATTGTTGTCTATACATTTGGGTATTTTTATTGTTACTTATATTTGTTTTATATAAGTACGTTGGTATTTTTATTATTACTTATTTATTGTGTATCGGTCCACCTATTTGCCTGATTGATTAGTCCTTGGATATTGCTCTTCTATAAATCTGTTGTCCATTGATGAGTCAATTTTGGAACCAGGGTCCGATTTCACCATTATTTTGGATTATTTTTATTGAGTATTTGTATTACTAGTCTATACTATTGCTATGTTGGAGTTACCTTACTTTAACCTTTACTCTAAATAGTATGTGACTTTTTACTTAGTTACATGTGGGTATCTTTAGATGAACCATTTCTTTATTCCTACATCACTCATAATCTGTGGTTAATTATAATCATGTGAATCGATGTAGATTGTTTTGGAAGTATTTTAGTGAGTTAATATAGTTTATAGCTGTACTTGGCAAATTGTTGCCCTAGCTATAATTTTTTATATATAAGTTTATTTTTTTTTCTCGATTCTTGATTGCTCCACATATGGTTGAAGTATTGGTTAACCTACATCTAACCAATCAGTCAAGTAAAAGAAAAAAAAATTTATTTTCACTTAAAAATTTTTTTTCTCCAAGTAAGAGGGGAATGTAACGAGTCCGTTACTTAAAGAACCATTTACCTTTTTGTCACTGGAATCCTTTAATTTAATTATAAATTAAATTCATTTTTGAAATATTCTTAAACCAAATATTTAAATAACTCCCAGTGAATATTATTTTCTGAGGTTGGCATTAAACTGCGCCCTCAGCGGCGAAATTCTGAAAATACATTCAACCGACAGCTTGTGAAATCACTTGTTGCTAAGATCTCTTCGAGTGAACATCGTTTGTTCAAGGCGGCTGTAGGTGCCATTTTCATGAATTGGGTTTAAGTTTATTTTTTATTTTTTTTGTGGAAAAGCTGTTGTGTTGGAAGAAGCCATTTGTTATTCAGTTTTTTTTGTGAAAGTACTTTAATTTTGGACCACCTCAGCCGGTAAGTTTAAATTTATAAATAAATTATGTGTAAAAACATGTCATATCATCCGCCATTGTTAGTGAAATTCAAATCTATTTTAATCCGCTCCCGATATATATTCTTATCTATCTATCTATTCTATCTTATATATGTCCTATTTCACTTATTTCATTAATACCTAAATATATTACAAGTATTAGATTTTATCATTATCTCAAACTTTATTTCTTTCCAAAGATGAAAACCA
The DNA here is from genome assembly GCF_040954645.1 of Diabrotica undecimpunctata. Taxonomy (NCBI): domain Eukaryota; kingdom Metazoa; phylum Arthropoda; class Insecta; order Coleoptera; family Chrysomelidae; genus Diabrotica; species Diabrotica undecimpunctata. The sequence continues at coordinate 17,804 of NW_027312503.1, read as the reverse complement.
ACAATTATCTATTTCAATTCCATACCGTTAAATCGGCTAATATTTCCTTTTTTTTTCTATTTTATAATATATATAGACCATGCTTTCTGAAAACCTATCTATTTAATATATCCTATAAAACATTGTCATACCATCCCAAGGTTATTTTTTACAGAAAAACAATATAGTTTTTATTTTAATTTAAAGCAACCTGTTGACCTTTCTTGGTTTTTCTTTACTTTCTTGTATGAACAAAGGACTTGGAGTAACACAACTGTTTTTTTAGCCTACTTACGGATTCCAATGCAAGTCAGGGAAGAATAAT
>NW_027312503.1:0-12500 GCF_040954645.1 Diabrotica undecimpunctata | reverse complement strand
TGTGAGTGTGTGTGTATAAGTGTGTGTGTCCGTTCGGCTTGCAGAGATATGAATACGGCCGGGGCAAGAAGGCCCTGCCTCTCGTAAGAGGCGACCAAAAGAGAGGAGTCGAGAGGTGAATAGTGTATGTGTGTGTGTGTGTGACTGTGTGTTTTTGTCCGCTCGGCTCGCAGAGATAAGATTACGGCCGTGGCAAGAAGGCCCTGCCTGTCTTAAGAGGCGGCTAATGGATAGGTGTCGAGAGGTGGAGAGTGTGTGCGTGTGCGTGTACGTGTGCGTGGGTGCGTGTGTGTGCGTGTGTGCGTGTGTGTGTGTGTGAGTGTGTGAGTGTGTGTGTGTCCGTTCGGCTCACAGAGATAAGAACACGGCCGTGGCAAGAAGTCCCTGAATGTCGTAAGAGGCGACTAATGGGTAGGAGTCGAGAGGTGAAGCGTGTATGTGTCTTTGTGTGTGTGCGTGTATTTATGCGTGTGTGAGTATATGTCTGTATTTGTGTGTGTGTCCGTTTGGCTTGCAGAGATAAGAATACGGCCGAGGCAAGAAGGCCCTCTCTCTTGTAAGGGGCGACTAATAGGTAGGAGTCGAAAGGTGAATAGTGTATGTGTGTGTGTGTGTGCGTGTGTGGGTATGTGTGTGTTTGTGCGTGTGTAAGTGTATGTGTGTGTATGTATGTGTGTCCATTCGGCTCGCAGAGATTAGAATACGGCCGAGGCAAGAAGGTCATGCCTGTCTTAAGAGGCGACTAATGGATAGGAGTCGAAAGGTGGAGAGTGTATATGTGTGTGTGCGCGTGTGTGCGTGCGTGTGTGTGCGTGTTCTTGTATGTGTGTGTGTGAGTGGGTGTGTGTCCGGTCGGCTCGCAGAGATAAAAACATGGCCGTGGCAGGAAGGCCCTCCCTATCGTAAGAGGCGACTAATGGGTAGGAGTCGAGGGTGAAGAGTGTATGTGTGTGTGTGTGTGTGCGTGTGTGCGTGTGCGTGTGTGCGTTCGTCTTGCAGAGATAAGAACACGACCGTGGCAAGAAGTCCCTGCCTTTCGAAAGAGAAGAATAATGGGTAGGAGTCGAGAGGTGAAGAGTGTATATGTGTGTGTGCGCGTGTGTGCGTTCGTGTGTGGGTGTGTTCTTGTATGTGTGTGTGTGAATGTGTGTGTGTCCGGTCGGCTCGCAGAGATAAGAACATGGCCGTGGCAGGAAGGCCCTGCCTGTCGTAAGAGGCGACTAATGGGTAGGAGTCGAGAGGTGAAGAGTGTATGTGTGTGTGTGCGTGTGTGTGCGTGTGTGAGTGTGTGTGTATGTGTGTGTGTCCGTCTGGCTTGCAGAGGTAAGAATACGGCAAAGGCAAGAAGACCCTACCAGTTGTAAGGGGCGACTAATAGGTAGGAGTCGAGAGGTGAAGAGTGTATGTGTGTGTGTGCGTGTGTGCGTGTGTGTGTGCGTGTGTGAGTATGTGTGTGTGTGTCCGTTCGGCTTGCAGAGATAAGAACACGGCCGTGGCAAGAAGTCCCTGCCTGTCGTAAGAGGAGAATAATGGGTAGGAGTCGAGAGGTGAAGAGTGTATGTGTGTGTGTGTGTGTGTGCGTGTGTGCTTGTGTGGGCGTGTGTGAGTGTGTGTGTATGTGTGTGTCCGTTTGGCTTGCAGAGATAAGAATACGGCCGAGGCCAGAAGGCCCTGCCTCTTGTAAGGGTCGACTAATAAGTAGGAGTCGAGAGGTGAAGAGTGTATGTGTGTGTGTGCGTGTGTGCGTGTGTGTGTGCGTGTGTGTGTGCGTGTGTGAGTATGTGTGTGTGTTAGTTTGGCTTGCAGAGATGAGAACACGACCGCGGCAAGAAGGCCCTGCTTATCGTAAGAGGCGACTAAAAGGTAGGAGTCGAGAGGTGAAGAGTGTATGTGTGTGTGCGTGTGTGCGTGTGTGTGTGTTTGTGCGTGTGTGAGTGTGTGTGTATGAGTGTGTGTGTCCGCTCGGCTCGCAGAGATAAGATTACGGCCGTGGCAAGAAGGCCCTGCCTGTCTTAAGAGGCGGCTAATGGATAGGTGTCGAGAGGTGGAGAGTGTGTGCGTGTGCGTGTACGTGTGCGTGGGTGCGTGTGTGTGTATGTGTGTGTGCGAGTGTGTGTGTGTGTGTGTGTCCGTTTGGCTCGCAGAGATAAGAACACGTCCGTAGCAAGAAGGCCCTGCCTGTCGTAAGAGGCGACTAATGGATAGGAGTCGAGAGGTGGAGAGTGTGTGCGTGTACGTGTGCGTGCGTGTTTAAGTGTGTGTGTATGTAAGTGTGTGAGTGTGTGTGAGTGTGTGTGTGTGCGGTCGGCTCGCAGAGATAAGAACACAGCCGTAACAAGAAGGCCCTGCCTGTCGTAAGAGGCGAGTAATAAGTAGGAGTCGAGAGGTGAAGAGTGTATGGGTGTGTGTGCGTGTGTGCGTGTGTGTGTGCGTGTGTGAGTATGTGTGTGTGTTAGTTCGGCTTGCAGAAATAAGAACACGACTGAGGCAAGAAGGCCCTGCCTATCGTAAGAGGCTACTAATAGGTAGGAATCGAGAGGTGAAGAGTGTATGTTTGTGTGCGTGTGTGCGTGTGTGTGTGCGTGTGTGAGTATGTGTGTGTGTCCGTACGGCTTGCAGTGATAAGAACACGGCCAAGGCAAGAAGGCCCTGCCTATCGTAAGAGGCGACTAATAGGTAGGAGTCGAGAGGTGAAGAATGTATGTGTGTGTGTGTGCGTGTTTGTGTGTGTGTGAGTGTATGTGTGTGCGTGTGTGTGTTCGTGTGTGAGTATGTGTGTGTGTCAGTTCGGCTTGCAGAGATGAAAACACGACCGAGGCAACAAGGCCCTGCCAATCGTAAGAGGCGACTAATAGGTAGGAGTCGAGAGGTGAAAAGTGTATGTTTTGTGTGCGTGTGTGCGTGTGAGTGTGCGTGTGTGCGTTCGGCTTGCAGAGATAAGAACACGACCGTGGCAAGAAGTTCCTGCCTTTCGAAAGAGAAGAATAATGGGTAGGAGTCGAAAGGTGAAGAGTGTATATGTGTGTGTGCGCGTGTGTGCGTGCGTGTGTGTGTGTGTTCTTGTATGTGTGTGTGTGTGCGTGTGTGCGTACGTGTGTGAATGTGTGTGTGAATGTGTGTGTGTGTCAGTGTGTGTGTGTCCGTTCGGCTCGCAGAGATAAGAATACGGCCGAGGCAATAAGTCCATGCCTGTCGTAAGATGCGACTAATGGGTAGGAGTCGAGAGGTGAAGAGTGTATTTGTGTGTGTGTGTGCGTGTGTGCGTGTGTGTGCGTGGGTGCGTGTGTGCGTGTGTGTGTGGGTGTGTGTATGTGTGTGTCCGTTCGGCTTGCAGAGATAAGAATACGTCCGTGGCAAGAAGTCCCTGAATGTCGTAAGAGGCGACTAATAGGTAGGAGTCGAGAGGTTAAGAGTGTATGTGTGTGTGTGTGAGTGTGTGTGTGTCCGTTCGGCTTGCAGAGATAAGAACACGGCCGAGGCAAGAAGACCCTGCCTGTCGTGAGAGACGACTAATAGGTAGGAGTCGAGAGGTGAAGAATGTATGTGTGTGTGCGTATTTGCGTGTTTGTGTGTGTGAGTGTATGTGTGTGTGCGTGTGTGCGTGTGTGTGTGAGTGTGTGTGTATGTGTGTGTCCGTTCGGCTTGCAGAGATAAGAACACGGCCGTGGCAAGAAGTCCCTGCCTGTCGTAAGAGGAGAATAATGGGTAGGAGTCGAGAGGTGAAGAGTGTGTGCGTGTGCGTGTGCGTGTGCGTGTGCGTGTGTGTGTGCGTGTGTGTGTGTCCGTTCGGCTTGCAGAGATAGAACAAGGCCGTGGCAAGAAGTCCCTGCCTGTCGAAGAGGAGAATAATGGGTAGGAGTCGAGAGGTGAAGAGTGTATGTGTGTGTATGTGCGTTTGTGCGTACGTGTGTGAGTGTGTGTGTGAATGTGTTGTGTGTGTCAGTGTGTGTGTGTCCGGTCGGCTCAGCAGAGATAATAACAACGGCCGTGGCATACAAGTCACTGCCTGTCGTCATAGGAGAATAATGGGAAGGAGTCGAGAGGTGAAGAGTGTATGTGTCCTTGTGTGTGTGCGTGTGTTTTTGCTCTGTGTAAGTATGTGTGTGTATTTGTGTGTGTGTGTCCGTTTGGCTTGCAGAGATAAGACATAAACGGCCGAGGCAAGAAGGCCCTGCCTGTCGTAAGAGGCGACTAATGGGTAGGAGTCGAGAGGTGGAGAGTGTGTGTGTATGCGTGTGTGTGTGTGTCCGTTCGGCTTGCAGAGATAAGAACACGGCCGTGGCAATAAGTCCATGCCTGTCGTAAGATGCGACTAATGGGTAGGAGTCGAGGGGTGAAGAGTGTATTTGTGTGTGTGTGTGTGTGTGCGTGTGTGTGTGCGTAGGTGCGTGTGTGTGTGTAAGTATGTGTATCTCCGTTCGCGCTCGCAGAGATAAGAACACGGCCGTGGCAAGAAGTCCCTGCCTGTCGTAGGAGGCGACTAATGAATAGGAGTCGAGCGGTGAAGAGTGTATGTGTCTTTGTGTGTGTGCGTGTGTTTGTGCGTGTGTGAGTATGTGTGTGTATTTGTGTGTGTGTCCGTTTGGCTTGCAGAGATAAGAATACGGCCAAGGCAAGAAGGCCCTCTCTCTTGTAAGGGGCGACTAATAGGTAGGAGTCGAAAGGTGAATAGTGTATGTGTGTGTGTGTGTGTGTGTGCGTGTGTGGGTATGTGTGTGTTTGTGCGTGTGTAAGTGTGTGTGTATGTATGTGTGTGTCCAATATCGGCTCGCAGAGTTTAGAATACGGCCGAGGCAAGAAGGTCATGCCTGTCTTAAGAGGCGACTAATGGATAGGAGTCGATAGGTGGAGAGTGTATACTGTGTGTGTGCGCGTGTGTGCGTGCGTGTGTGTGCGTGTTCTTGTATGTGTGTGTGTGTGAGTGGGTGTGTGTCCGGTCGGCTCGCAGAGATAAAAACATGGCCAGTGGCAGGAAGGCCCTGCCTATCGTAAGAGGCGACTAATGGGTAGGAGTCAAGGGTGAAGAGTGTATGTGTGTGTGTGTGTGTGTGCGTGTGTGCGTGTGTGTGTGTGCGTGTGCGGTGTGCGTGTGTGCGTTCGGCTTGCAGAGATAGAACACGACCGTGGCAAGAAGTCCCTGCCTTTCGAAAGAGAAGAATAATGGGTAGGAGTCGAGAGGTGAAGAGTGTATATGTGTGTGTGCGCGTGTGTGCGTGCGTGTGTGTGTGTGTGTTCTTGTATGTGTGTGTGTGAGTGTGTGTGTGTCCAGTCGGCTCGCAGAGATAAGAACATGGCCGTGGCAGGGGAGGCCCTGCCTGTCGTAAGAGGCGACTAATGGGTAGGAGTCTAGAGATGAAGAGTGTATGTGTGTGTGTCGTGTGTGCGTGTGTTTGTGCGTGTGTGAGTGTATGTGTATGTGTGTTTATCCGTCTGGCTTGCAGAGGTAAGAATACGGCCAAAGTGCAAGAAGACCCTACCAGTTGTAAGGGGCGACTAATAGGTAGGAGTCGAGAGGTGAAGAGTGTATGTGTGTGTGCGTGTGTGCGTGTGTGTGCGTGTGAGAGGTGTGTGTGTGATACGTTCGGCTTGCAGAGATAAGAACACAGGCTCGTGGCAAGAAGTCCCTACCTGTCGTAAGAGGAGAATAATGAGTAGTCGAGAGGTGAAGAGTGTATGTGTGTGTGTGCGTGTGTGCGTGTGTGTGTGTGTGAGTATGTGAGTTGTGTGTCCGTTCGGCTTGCAGAGATAAGACACGGCCGTGGCAAGAAGTCCCTACCTGTCGTAAGAGAGAATAATGAGTAGGAGTCGAGAGGTGAAGAGTGTATGTGTGTGTGTGCGTGTGTGCGTGTGTGTGTGTGTGTGTGCGTGTGTGAGTATGTGTGTGTGCGTGTGTGCGTGCGTGTGTGCGTGTGTGTGTGTGTGAGTGTGTGTGCGTGTGTGAGTATGTGTGTGTGTTAGTTCGGCTTGCAGAGATAAGAACACGGCCGAGGCAAGAAGGCCCTGTCTGTCGTGAGAGACGACTAATAGGTAGGAGTCGAGAGGTGAAGAATGTATGTGTGTGTGCGTGTGTGCGTGTTTGTGTGTGTGTGAGAGTATGTGTGTGTGCGTGTGTGCGTGCGTGTGTGCGTGTGCGTGTGCGTGTGCGTGTGTGTGTGTGCGTGTGTGTGTGTGTCCGTTTCGGCTTGCAAATATAAGAACATGGCCGTGGCAAGAAGTACCTGCCTGTCGTAAGAGGAGAATAATGGGTAGAAGTCGAGAGGTGAAGAGTGTATGTGTGTGTGTGCGTGTGTGCGTGTGTGGCGTGCGTCTTTGAGTGTGTGTGTGAATGTGTGTGTGTCAGTGTGTGTGTCCGGTCGGCTCGCAGAGATGAGAACACGGCCGTGGCAATAAGGCCCTGCCTGTCGTAAGAGGCGACTAATAGGTAGGAGTCGAGAGGTGAAGAATATGTGTGTGTGCGTGTGTGCGTGTGTTGTGTGTGTGTATGAGTGTATGTGTCTGTGTGCGTGTGTGCGTACGTGTGTGCGTGTGCGTGTGTGCGTGTGCGTGTGAGTGTGTGTGTGTGTGTGTATGTGTGTGTGTGTCCCTTCGGCTCGCAGAGATAAGAAAACAGCCGTGGCAAGAAGGCCATGCAAATCGTACGGGGCGACTAATGGGTAGGAGTCGAGAGCAGAAGAGTGTATGTGTGCGTGCGTGTGTGCGTGTGTGTGTGTGTGAGTGTGTGTATGTGTGTGTGTGTGTGTCCCTTCGGCTCGCGGAGATAGAAAACAGCGGTGGCAAGAAGGCCATGCCTGTCGTAAGGGGCGACTAATGGGTAGGAGTCAAGAGGTGAAGAGTGTATGTGTGCGTGCGTGTGTGCGTATGTGTGTGTGAGAGTGTGTATGTATGTGTGTGTCCGTTCGGCTCGCAGAGATTAGAATACGGCCGAGGCAATAAGTTCATGGCCTGTCGTAAGAGGCGACTAATGGGTAGGAGTCGAGAGGTGAAGAGTGTATTTGTGTGTGTGTAGCGTGTGTGCGTGTGTGTGTGCGTGTGTGTGTGTGTGAGTGTGTGTGTGTCCGTTCGGCTCGCCGAGATCAGAACACGGCCGTGGCAAGAAGGTCCTGCCTGTCGTAAGAAGCGACAAATGAATAGGAGTCGAGAGGTGAAAAGTGTATGGGTCTGTGTGTGTGTACGTGTGTTTGTGTCTGTTTGGCTGGCAGAGATAAGAATACGGCCGAGGCAAGAAGGCCCTGCCTGTCTTAAGAGGCGAGTAATGGATAGGAATCGAGAGGTGAATGGTATATGTGTGCTTGCGTCTGTGTGTGTGTGAGTGTGTGTGTGTCCGTTCGGCTCGCAGAGATAAGAATGCGTTCGTGGCAAGAAGGCCCTGCCTGTCTTAAGAGGCAACTAATGGATAGGAATCGAGAGGTGGAGAGTGTGGGCGTGTGCGTTTGCGTGTGTGCGTTTGTGCCTGTGTGCGTGTGTTTGTGTGTGCGTGTGTGTGTGTGTCTGGTCGGCTCGCTGAAATGAGAACACGGCCGTGGCAAGAAGGCCCTGCCTGTCGTAAGAGGCGACTAATGGGTAGGAGTCGAGAGGTGAAGAGGGTATGTTAGCTTGCGTGTGTGTGTGTGTGTGTGAGTGTGTGTGTGTCCGTTCGGCTCGCAGAGATAAGAATGCGTTCGTGGCAAGAATGCCCTGCCTGTCTTAAGAGGCGACTAATGGATAGGAATCGAGAGGTGGAGAGTGTGTGCGTGTGCGTATGCGTGTGCGTGTGTGCGTGTGTGCGTGTGTGTCTGTGTGCTTGTGTTTGTGTGTGCGTGTGTGTGTGTCCGTTCGGCTTGCAGAGATAAGAACACCGGCCGTGGCAAGAAGTCCCTGCCTGTCGTAAGAGGAGAATAATGGTAGAAGTCGAGAGGTGAATACTGTATGTGTGCTTGCGTGTGTGTGTGTGTGTGAGTGTGTATGTGTGTCCGTTCGGCTCGCAGAGATAAGAAAACGGCCGTGGCAAGAAGTCCCTGAATGTCGTAAGAGTCGACTAATGGGATAGGAGTCTAGAGGTGAAGCGTGTATGTGTGTGTGTGTGTGCGAGTGTATGTATGTGTGTCCGTTCGGCTTGCAGAGATAAGAATACGTCCGTGGCAAGAAGGCCCTGCCTGTCTTAAGTGGCGACTAATGGATAGGAATCGAGAGGTGGAGAGTGTGTGCGTGTGCGTTTGCGTGTGTGCGTTTGTGCCTGTGACTCTGAGATAGCTGTGTGTGTGTGTCTGGTCGGCTTGCTGAAATGAGAACACGGCCGTGGCAAGAAGGCCCTGCCTGTCGTAAGAGGCGACTAATGGGTAGGAGTCGAGAGGTGAAGAGGGTATGTTAGCTTGCGTGTGTGTGTGTGTGTGTGTGAGTGTGTGTGTGTCCGTTCGGCTCGCAGAGATAAGAATGCGTTCGTGGCAAGAATGCCCTGCCTGTCTTAAGAGGCGACTAACGGATAGGAATCGAGAGGTGGAGAGTGTGTGCGTGTGCGTATGCGTGTGCGTGTGTGCGTGTGTGCGTGTGGGTCTGTGTGCTTGTGTTTGTGTGTGCGTGTGTGTGTGTCCGTTCGGCTTGCAGAGATAAGAACACGGCCGTGGCAAGAAGTCCCTGCCTGTCGTAAGAGGAGAATAATGGGTAGAAGTCGAGAGGTGAATACTGTATGTGTGCTTGCGTGTGTGTGTGTGTGTGAGTGTGTATGTGTGTCCGTTCGGCTCGCAGAGATAAGAAAACGGCCGTGGCAAGAAGTCCCTGAATGTCGTAAGAGTCGACTAATGGGTAGGAGTCTAGAGGTGAAGCGTGTATGTGTGTGTGTGTGCGAGTGTATGTATGTGTGTCCGTTCGGCTTGCAGAGATAAGAATACGTCCGTGGCAAGAAGGCCCTGCCTGTCTTAAGAGGCGACTAATGGATAGGAGTCGAGAGGTTGAGAGTGTGTGCGTGTGCGTGTGCGTGTGCGTGTGCGTGTGCGTGGGTGCGTGTGTGTGTGTGCGTGTGTGCGTGCGTGTGTGTGTGGGTGTGTGTGTGAGTGTGTGTGTCCGTTCGGCACACAGAGATAAGAACTCGACTGTGGCAAGTAGTCCCTGCCTGTTGTAAGAGGCGACTAATGGGTAGGAGTCGAGAGGTGGAGAGTGTGTGTGTATGCGTGTGTGTGTGTGTCCGTTCGGCTTGCAGAGATAAGAACACGGCCGTGGCAAGAAGTCCCTGCCGTTCGTAATAGGAGAATAATGGGTAGGAGTCGAGAGGTGAAGAGTGTATGTGTGTGTGTGCGTGTGTGCGTACGTGTGTGAGTGTGTGTGTGAATGTGTGTGTGTGTCAGTGTGTGTGTGTCCGTTCGGCTCGCAGAGATTAGAATACGGCCGAGGCAATAAGTCCATGCCTGTCGTAAGATGCGACTAATGGGTAGGAGTCGAGGGGTGAAGAGTGTATTTGTGTGTGTGTGCGAGTGTTTTTGCGTGTGTAAGTATGTGTGTGTATTTGTGTGTGTGTGTCCGTTTGGCTTGCAGAGATAAGAATACGGCCGAGGCAAGAAGGCCCTGCCTGTCGTAAGAGGCGACTAATGGGTAGGAGTCGAGAGGTGGAGAGTGTGTGTGTATGCGTGTGTGTGTGTGTGTCCGTTCGGCTTGCAGAGATAAGAACACGGCCGTGGCAAGAAGTCCCTGCCTGTCGTAATAGGAGAATAATGGGTAGGAGTCGAGAGGTGAAGAGTGTATGTGTGTGTGTGCGTGTGTGCGTACGTGTGTGAGTGTGTGTGTGAATGTGTGTGTGTGTCAGTGTGTGTGTGTCCATTCGGCTCGCAGAGATTAGAATACGGCCGAGGCAAGAAGGTCATGCCTGTCTTAAGAGGCGACTAATGGATAGGAGTCGATAGGTGGAGAGTGTATATGTGTGTGTGCGCGTGTGTGCGTGCGTGTGTGTGCGTGTTCTTGTATGTGTGTGTGTGAGTGGGTGTGTGTCCGGTCGGCTCGCAGAGATAAGAACATGGCCGTGGCAGGGAGGCCCTGCCTGTCGTAAGAGGCGACTAATGGGTAGGAGTCTAGAGATGAAGAGTGTATGTGTGTGTGTGCGTGTGTGCGTATGTTTGTGCGTGTGTGAGTGTATGTGTATGTGTGTGTTTCCGTCTGGCTTGCAGAGGTAAGAATACGGCCAGGGCAAGAAGACCCTACCAGTTGTAAGGGGCGACTAATAGGTAGGAGTCGAGAGGTGAAGAGTGTATGTGTGTGTGTGCGTGTGTGCGTGTGTGTGTGCGTGTGTGAGTATGTGTGTGTGTCCGTTCGGCTTGCAGAGATAAGAACACGGCCGTGGCAAGAAGTCCCTGCCTGTCGTAAGAGGAGAATAATGGGTAGGAGTCGAGAGGTGAAGAGTGTATGTGTGTGTGTGTGTGTGTGCGTGTGTGCGTGTGTGGGCGTGTGTGAGTGTGTGTGTATGTGTGTGTCCGTTTGGCTTGCAGAGATAAGAATACCGCCGAGGCCAGAAGGCCCTGCCTCTTGTAAGGGTCGACTAATAAGTAGGAGTCAAGAGGTGAAGAGTGTATGTGTGTGTGTGCGTGTGTGCGTGTGTGTGTGTGTGAGTGTGTGTGTATGTATGTGTGTGTCCGTTCGGCTCGCAGAGATTAGAATACGGCCGAGGCAATAAGTTCATGCCTGTCGTAAGAGGCGACTAATGGGTAGGAGTCGAGAGGTGAAGAGTGTATTTGTGTGTGTGTGCGTGTGTGCGTGTGTGTGTGCGTGTGTGTGTGTGAGTGTGTGTGTGTCCGTTCGTCTCGCCGAGATAAGAACACGGCCGTGGCAAGAAGGTCCTGCCTGTCGTAAGAAGCGACAAATGAATAGGAGTCGAGAGGTGAAAAGTGTATGTGTCTGTGTGTGTGTACGTGTGTTTGTGTCTGTTTGGCTGGCAGAGATAAGAATACGGCCGGGGCAAGAAGGCCCTGCCTGTCTTAAGAGGCGACTAATGGATAGGAATCGAGAGGTGGAGAGTGTGTGCGTGTGCGTTTGCGTGTGTGCGTTTGTGCCTGTGTGCGTGTGTTTGTGTGTGCGTGTGTGTGTGTGTCTGGTCGGCTCGCTGAAATGAGAACACGGCCGTGGCAAGAAGGCCCTGCCTGTCGTAAGAGGCGACTAATGGGTAGGAGTCGAGAGGTGAAGAGGGTATGTGTGCTTGCGTGTGTGTGTGTGTGTGTGTGAGTGTGTGTGTGTCCGTTCGGCTCGCAGAGATAAGAATGCGTTCGTGGCAAGAATGCCCTGCCTGTCTTAAGAGGCGACTAATGGATAGGAGTCGAGAGGTGGAGAGTGTGTGCGTGTTCGTGTACGTGTGCGTGTCTGCGTGTGTGCCTGTGTGCGTGTGTTTGTGTGTGCGTGTGTGTGTGTGTCCGTTCGGCTCACAGAGATAAGAATACGTCCGTGGCAAGAAGGCCCTGCCTGTCTTAAGAGGCGACTAATGGATAGGAATCGAGAGGTGGAGAGTGTGTGCGTGTGCGTGTGCGTGTGCGTGTGTGCGTTTGTGCGTGTGTGCCTGTGTGCGTGTGTTTGTGTGTGCGTGTGTGTGTGTCCGTTCGGCTTGCAGAGATAAGAACACGGCCGTGGCAAGAAGTCCCTGCCTGTCGTAAGAGGAGGATAATAGATAGGAGTCGAGAGGTTGAGAGTGTGTGCGTGTGCGTGTGCGTGTGCGTGTGCGTGGGTGCGTGTGTGTGTGTGTGCGTGTGTGCGTGCGTGTGTGTGTGGGTGTGTGTGTGAGTGTGTGTGTCCGTTCGGCATACAGAGTTAAGAACTCGACTGTGGCAAGTAGTCCCTGCCTGTTGTAAGAGGAGAATAATGGGTAGGAGTCGAGAGGTGAAGAGTGTGTGTGTGTGTGTGTGCGTGCGTGTTTAAGTGTGTGTGTATGTGAGTGTGTGTGAGTGTGTGTGTGTGCGGTCGGCTCGCAGAGATAAGAACACAGCCGTGGCAAGAAGGCCCTGCCTGTCGTAAGAGGCGAGTAATAAGTAGGATTCGAGAGGTGAAGAGTGTATGTGTGTGTGTGCGAGTGTGCGTGTGTGTGTGCGTGTGTGAGTATGTGTGTGTGTTAGTTCGGCTTGCAGAAATAAGAACACGACCGAGGCAAGAAGGCCCTGCCTATCGTAAGATGCGACTAATAGGTAGGAGTCGAGAGGTGAAGAGTGAATGTGTGTGTGCGTGTGTGCGTGTGTGTGTGCGTGTGTAAGTAGGTGTGTGTGTCCGTTCGGCTTGCAGTGATAAGAACACGGCCAAGGCAAGAAGGCCCTGCCTGTCGTAAGAGGCGACTCATAGGTAGGAGTCGAGAGGTGAAGAATGTATGTGTGTGTGCGTGTGTGCGTGTTTGTGTGTGTGTGAGTGTATGTGTGTGTGCGTGTGTGCGTGCGTGTGTGTGTGTTTGTGAGTGTGTGTGTGTATGTGTGTGTGTCCCTTCGGCTCGCAGAGATAAGTAAACAGCCGTGGCAAGAAGGCGATGCAAATCGTACGGGGCGACTAATGGGTAGGCTCTGAGATAGCGC
>NW_027312502.1:0-29079 GCF_040954645.1 Diabrotica undecimpunctata | reverse complement strand
CGCTATCTCAGAGTATTCGTAGCATTTTTGTTGATTTCTGCACTTAAGAAATAAAACTGGGTGAGTAAAAGTTACAATCATGAAAAAGTTTTTACATTACGAACTTGTGTCCTGGTAAAAATGTTCATACTTTTGTGCCAACTTTGAGAAAAAATAGTACACTATAAATGAAGTGTTTACACTAATTAAAATATATGAAAAACATTGAAAAGTTACCTAAAAAATAACCATAAAGCAAAAATATCTTCACTTGTTTAGAAAAGCACGTGATTATAGTGTTTTATAGTTTTCTATGGGTATATTATTTGGATTTTAACTATTTTCTGTAATAAGTTAGTAAAAATGGTGAAAATACGGCAGCAAATACATATATACAATTCTACAAAAAAATTCTTTGAAAATTCGTTGCACGTCATCTAATTTGACGTTGACATTTGCGCATAACGTTGCCGAATTCTGGTAACAGTAGATAATTTGGAAATAGTGAAAATATAAGGTTATTATTAAGATAAATTGATCTTTTCGGAGATGTGTGGTGAAAAATTGCAAAGTGAAAACATCAATTCAATTAAATTTTTTTTTAAATTATCAATAATGGATTTCTAAGCAGTTGATTATACTCTACATAGAAATGTCATTCATGACGTGCAACGGACTAGAAAAGAAAATAATTTAAACGCATAATTTGTTAATTAAATCTACTAAAGGACAATATAAATACTAAAATTCACATTTTTACTCTCTTACAACACTGTATACTGTTATGTATAAGGGTGACAAGTAGTTCTTAACAATTTGTGGAAAAAATTAAATAGCTACTAAGTACTTAATCAAGAATCGTTGTGTACATAAACCATTAACAACTATACTTGATCTAAGACAGCTGTTTCTGTAGCAAGTTAACAATAGAGACCTTTAAAGGCTAGGTAAGGATGCCCAGAGCCGATGAAGGGTCTAGGACGTTCTTAAAAAAGAAGAAAAGTCTCATAATGAGTTTAACCTAACTCATAAAAGAATGATTAAGAGGAAACGACGCTTTGAGAGTTACGATACAATGCAAATATCAGCAGGAAGGACATAAATACATAATCTAATCTGCGTAGTGTATTGTGTAATAAAAACATTTGTTTTAATAAATTACCTTAAGGAAATAGCATTGCCATAGAAACCGCTGTCGTGGGGCACACCAATAGGTGTGGAAATTTAAGAAGAAGTAGAATTTACTGACTTTAAAACAGTAAACCACTACGAAATTGAAATATGTTCCAAAATACAATTATAGCCTTGATCATAGTTGGCAATGTATTCAATATTAGAGCAATAAAACAAACTTTATTTCAATTAAATACATTATTTGATTCTTAAAATGTATTAAAAACTATATTACTTTCCACAAAATAAATATTTCGGCGGTATAATTAAAAAATATATTGTACTGCTGCTTTTATATATAGAAGTATGTTAATTTTGTCTTAAAACCATTTTAGAGTAACTTTGTCCGTAACATGTAAAAAGTCACCCTATTGCAAGAAAGCATTTTTAAATTTGTTTAAAAGTAGGGTTAGAGTCCATTTGGTGAGGGAGAATGACAGCTTCTATATCAAGATAGCCCCCTTCATTAGATAACTCCTATGACACTTTAATATTAATGCCTTGAGGCAGCTATGAAGCAGCTGCACAACAAACCCCTGTAACACAAAATTTCAATATGAAGAAATAAACTTTCATACACTTCGGTAGTGTTAAACTTTATTGTAAGTTGGTGTAAACCAGCAACCATCTTAAAGAGAGCTGTCAAAAGTTCACTACACCAAACCGACTCTACATCTACCTCCTATACTGTAAATTTTATACATAATTCCTTTAGTCGTCAATATTTCGCAGTTAATTGTACGGTACGATTTTATTTGATCGGTTCAATCTTGTAATTGTTACCTAAAATGTTGCCTATTGTATCTTACAATTGTACATAATTGAATTTATACTCAAATTGTTTAATAAATAAACAAAAAAAGCATTTATTCATGTTGAACGGGTACTAAATGGAAAAAAAACTGTACGACTGAATACTGATCTTTTATTTTGAGAATTTTCTTCGGGGAAGCAAAGAATAGGAAAACGGACTATTTGTAACATTTATATGTGAAAAAAAATGGAATACAGTCTTAAATAAAGGCATTAGAGGGAGAATATCTACATCGGAAGAAATTATTGAGACCATATATCCTTCTTTTTACTTAGGTCTTAGGTTTATATCTAAACTTTTTAATAATAAAAGGACTTGTGTCTGTTATAGTCCAGGAAAACAGATTGTGGTAAGTTACACTCGGGGCCAAAATTAACCGGCCACCTTAAAAATGGGTAATTTTTGATGTCTTATATCTCTTAAACCTGTTGTCCGATTTAAGTGATTTTTTTAATATGTTATAGCCTTATTCCTTGAAAATATCGTTATAATAATATGGTTACTAAACAGGTAAATTTTCATTGTATACCGGGTGTACGAATTAAACTGTTTTTTTTTTAAAGTTTGCATCACTCTGTGGAATATTCTAGCATTTATAAAATATTGAAATTAAAACCTAACTATAGCCTCATGTTTTCTCAACATTTTGTTTTTTGATTCATTCGCTTATGTTGGATAATACAAAAGTTAGGTAGTTTAACAACTAGCCATGTTTTTCATCAATATAGACGATTTAACTCACCAGCAAAATTAACCCCACCACCTTTATTATTGTTTTGTTTACATTACCTGTGACAGTTTGTTTCCTAAATTTGTGTCATCGAAGGATTTTTAACATATAGTCGGTTTACGACTTTGTTGCAAATCTGTTTCCGTGTTAATAACAATTCTTGAACAATTTGTAATTAAAATTGTAATTTTATATCATTGTAATCGAATATTGTTTAAGTTGAAATTTTAGTGCTTATTTATTGTTTGTGATTTTAAAAATGCCACTCGTTCTAACTGATGCTGCTAGGGCAGTGGCTTTAGTTGATGCTGGTTACAGTCAACGTCATATCGCTGGTATACTCGATGTACCCAGAACTACGGTACAAGATGCCATCAGACGATTTCGGGAGACAGGATCGTACAACCGCAAGCCAGGTCAAGGCCGAAAACGATGTACTTCAGTTCGAGATGACCGCTTCATTGTCACTAAAGTATTGAGAAATCGCTTTTGCACCGCTCCTGAATCTCGTACGTTTCTTCTTGAGGTGAGAAACGTTAGTGTGAGTAGACAAACGATTAGAAGAAGATTGTCAGAAATAAACTTGAGGGCTTTTCGTCCAGCTCGCGCACCACAACTGCTCCCACAACACCGTAGGGCTAGACTTCATTTTGCGCGAGAATATACTAACTGGACTATGGCGGAATGGAAGAATATACTGTTCTCAGATGAGAGCAGAATAGCCCTAATAGGTCCAGATGGACGCCAACATGTCTATAGGCGTCAAAATGATAGGTTTGCTGCATGCGCTATAACCGAAACAGTGGCTTACCGAGGAGGGTCAATAATGATTTGGGGAGGTATTTCAAGCGAAGCGCGTACTGATCTTGTTGTGTTCGGTAGAGGCAGTGTGAATGCCCAAGTATACGTGCAAGAAGTTCTCCAAGACCAGTCATGCCTTTTGCACCATTCATTGGTGATAACTTCAGACTAATGCATGGCAATGCACGTTGCCATACAGCAAGATCTACCCGTGAGTACCTTAATGAGGTCGGGATTCAAGTTCTACCATGGCCAGCACACAGTCCCGATCTTAATCCAATTTAGCATATCTGGGACAACCTCAAAACAAGGGTAAGAGCAAGAGTACCAGCCCCTGCATCCTTTGAAGAGTTGAAGACAGCTGCGGTAGAGGAGTTGCACAATATCCCCCAATCTGATATCCAGGATATCATGAATGGAATGCCAAACCAGTTCCAAGAAGTCCTAAGGGCTAGAGGCGGCAACACCCATTATTGATACCCAATTTTTTTTCAATTAGACTTTGATTTCCAAAATATTGTTAATTTTATTCATTGGATTTTTACTGTAACAAATGACTTTTTTTTCAAAAAGATTATTTTTTCTCTTCCGCGGAGATAAAAATTGATAAAAAACATGTCTAGTTGTTAAATCACCTAACTTTTGTATTATTCAACATAAGTGAATCAACCAAAAAACAAAATGTTGAGAAAGCATAAGGCTATAGTTACGATTTAATTTCAGTATTCTACAAATGCTAGAATATTCCAGAGGGTGATGCAAACTTTAAGAAAAAAACACAGTTTGATTCGTTCACCCGGTATACAATGAAAATTTACCTGTTTAGCAACAATATTATTATAAAGATATTGTCAAGGAATAAGGCTATACCTAACATATTAAAAAAATCCCTTAAATCGGACAACAGGTTTAGGAGATATTAGAAATCAAAAATTACCCATTTTTAAGGTGGCCGGTTGTTTTGGCCCAGAGTGTATAAGGTATGTATATGCTTGATATTGGTAATTTCCTTATATAATCGTTACCCGTCATTCAATTTGACGATTACATTAACTCATAACGTCATAACATTGGCGGATTGTCAACATAGTAAATTGATACGAAGTAACGAAAATGTGTTGTTGTACGGGGCGGAGGCATGGACGCTTGCAGACACCACTATTAAAAAACTTGAAGCATTTGAGATGTGGCTTTATAGAAGAATGCTGAGAATATCATGGACAGCAAGGATCACGAACAAGGAAGTTCTAGAAAAAATGAAGAAGGACCCAGAGATTGTGTTTACGATCAAACGCATAAAATTGCAATATCTGGGACACGTTATGAGAAATCAGCACCGTTACTCTCTGCTGCAGTCTATATTGCAAGGTAAAGTCAAAGGTAAGCGAGGACCCGGTAGAAGGAGAATATCATGGCTGCGGAATTTAAGAACATGGTTTAAGAAAACCTCAACGGAGCTGTTTCGAGCCGCAGCGAGCAAGGTCATGATTGCCAATATGATTTCCAACATCCGAAACGGATAGGAACCAGAAGAAGAAGAACGAAAATGTGAGGGCTATTAAATGTAAATACCAAACAAACTACTATTTGGAAAGATATCTTCCGAATACAACTAGTAAGAAAATAATTTTTGTGTTGCATATATTATTTAGAGACGTATTTTAATAATTTTTTGGTTCCATTCCGCTATGAATTTTTTATAATAATTAAAACAAAGTACTCCAGGAAAGAAAGTTTTCTCGGGACTTCGTAATAACCCAGGTATATTTTTGTTAATAATATATCTCGGAATTCTTATAAATAAGAAGAAATTCTGTATTGTTTTTTAATTGTTAAAAATTAAATACCAAAATTTCAATGTTTTTACTTAGCATTAAAAACGGAATGTGGCACTTCGGGAGTGACCGAGAAGGGGAAGCATAGTTTTCTTATCGTTTTCGAACGGACCGGTGGATAATATATATATATATATATATATATATATATATATATATATATATATATATATATATATATATACAGGGTGTCCCAGACTAATTTACCCACGCTATATCTCTTAAACGAATAGAGATTTTCGAATGGGACAAAAATGATCTACTCTACTTGTAATACACTTTAATATGGCGTAGAAAAGAATCATCCCCTAAATATTCATCCCTTAGTTAGAACCCCTAACTTTAATTTTTTGTAATAGCACTCTGTATATTTTTTTATAGTTTTGGATGTGGCCTTCTATCGTCTATTCAACAGATTTATTAAAAATAAAATCGGTTTGTAAATAAACAAGAAATCAATTTATTTTTTATTTTTGTTAAGTGTCCCAGACTAATTTATTCAGGCTATATTTATTAACAAAATAGAGATTTTTTAAAGGGACAAAAACTGGTCTGTTCCATTTGTAATACACTTTATTACAGCGAAGAAAAAATCATCCCCTAAATATTCATCCCTTAGTTACAACCCCTAACTTAATTTTTTAATAGCACCCTGTACATTTTTTATAGTTTTGGACGTAGTCTTCTGTCGCGTCGTCTATTTAACCGTTTTTTTTTTAATAAAATGGTTGTGTAAGGTATCAAGAAAATATCAGTTTATTTTTTATTTTTGTTAAATTAATCAAGATAGCCTTAAAAAATAGAATAGAAAAGAAATATGCTTTATTATCACTGAAATTAGATAAATCGTCAATATTACAAAATAAAATAATGAAAGTAAAACAAAAACAATTATTGCAAACTTTAAATAAATTGCAAATTGAACATACTACCCGTACAAATAAAATACAACCTTAGGAACAATAAAATTTGGAACAATAAAAATAAATGCAATAAAAATTACATAAAAAAATAAATCAAAACACCAACTAACTAACTAATATTATTTACATTAAATGTTCAAATTGTAACCCACCTGCTGCAACACACATTTCGAATCGTTCCAGAAGATTTCTGGTACATGTGGCTCGAATCATTTCGGGAGTAATTTGGCGACATGTTTGTCTTATTTTTTCTTTTAACTCCTCTAAATTTTGCGGTTTTGATTGACAAACAATATTTTTTATCGCTCCCCAAAAGAAAGAGTCAAGAGATGACAAATCACATGAATGTGCGGCCCACATAATTTCTCCAGGTAAGGGTAATATCCAAGACGTAAAATAACCGCAAAAGTTTTTCAAATATTGTGACTTTATTATAAGAGATTTTTTTGTTAATTTTTGCACACTGGAAGATAACGTATGCGTTACGCCTACGAAGACCAAATTTTGAAAAATTAAAAATAATGTTTAAATAAAAAAGAGTGTGTACTTCGTACGCACGTAAGAAGTTATACTACGTTTACGTAGTTAAAATAGTAAAATTTTCAGTGATAATAAAGCATAATATTTTTTTTCTATTCTATTTTTTAAGGCTATCTTGATTAATTTAA
Organism: Diabrotica undecimpunctata; assembly: GCF_040954645.1. Taxonomy (NCBI): domain Eukaryota; kingdom Metazoa; phylum Arthropoda; class Insecta; order Coleoptera; family Chrysomelidae; genus Diabrotica; species Diabrotica undecimpunctata. Next base: position 22,156 of record NW_027312502.1, on the reverse strand, counting down.
CAAGAATAAAAAATAAACTGATATTTTCTTGATACCTTACAAACCCATTTTATTTTTAAAAAATCGATTAAATAGACGATAGAAGACCACATCCAAAACTATAAAAAATGTACAGGGTGCCATTAAAAAAATTTAAGTTAGGGGTTGTAACTAAGAGATGAATATTTAGGGGATGATGTTTTCTTCGCCATATTAAAGTGTATTACAAATGGAATAGACCAGTTTTTGTCCCTTTAAAAAATCTCTATTTTGTTACGAAATATAGCCTGGATAATTTAGTCTGGGACACTTAATTATCAAAAATAAAAAATAAATTGATTTCTTGATTATTTACAAACCGATTTTATTTTTAATAAATCTGTTGAATAGACGATAGAAGACTACATCCAAAACTGTAAAAAAATGTACAAGGTGCTATTAAAAAAATTAAAGTTAGGGGTTGGAACTAAGAGATGAATATTTAGGGGGTGATTTTTCTACGCCATATTAAAGTGTATTACAAGTAAAATAGATCACTTTTTATCCCATTCGAAAATCTCTATTCGTTTAAGAGATATAGCGTGGGTAAATTAGTCTGGGACACCCTGTATATATATATATATATATATATATATATATATATATATATTGTTATGATGTATTTTTTTGTTTGAATGATGAGCAATGAGTATTTTTAATAATATATATATATATAGGGTTTTTATCGCGGTTCTCAAAGAATTAGCTTGTAAGTACTTTTTTAAATTATCTTTATTATAACTATTATGAAACACACATATATATCTAACCTAGTCAATGTAAATTTAAAATAAACTATCTTTAAACTGATATTCTTATAAAACTAATTAAATTCTATAGACAATCTAAAATTTAAACAAACTATCTTCAAAATTGAAATTGTTATGACACTAACTAAATTATATTAACAAAATTTTGTACCTTTCTTTCACTGAATGCCTAAATGAACTATTTTCCACTAAGTATATAGATTCTAATCCCACTGAATGTCTTCGTACTTCAGTTATCCTTGTTTTTTTTGTGAAATTACTTTTTTCAATTATCAGCTTCTACCAATTTAAGATATATTTTTCTTCACCAGCATCTATACACCACAACCAAACCAGCAAACAGCATTTATATTTATTCTTCTTTTCAATATACCAATATCCAATTATTATAAGTTGATTTATACTAATCTCCAACCATAATATAATTTAATTTCTTCCAATATACCTTTTTTTATCTTCAATAATTATTTGTGTATAATTATAAATGTGCATTAAATTATATGCATAATTTTTAATCTTCATTTAACTCACTATATTAAACTATTGGACTATTTGTACTTGATTTACTGACTCTAACTAACTTTCATAATAAACTGGCCTGACTTCTGACTAAAACTTCCAAAAACTTCTTAAAACTCTTCTGACTGCACTATCTAAAACTTTTCTGACTAAAAACTTTCAAAAACTGCCATAAACTCTTCTGACTGCACTATCTAAAACTTTTCTGACTAAAAACTTTCAAAAACTGCCATCTTGAATCCAAATCACGGGTATTTATATCTTTTGGACATTCTAGAACCATCTCGTAAGAGATCATGTTCCAATTTGTTCTATTTCATACTTGTATGAATTTTCTGGAACAAACCATTTCGCAAACATGGCCATCTCCGGAGATCCAGAGAATTCCATTCTTTTCTATTAATAATTTTGTTTACATTTAGGCTTTTCAGATCAGAATATATAATTAAATTAGTAACTTACATTCTAATTTAATAAAATACACATTTCAAACAATATATTATTATAACCCACTTATATTCGTAAATATTCTTAAACGTCACTTCAGAGTATAAATATCTGTCAATCTCCGAGAGTATTTTTGGTTGCCTAAGCACATGGCTCACTTATATATATTTACAATATTAAAATACAACTTTTTACACTTATTATATGCTAATTTATTAAAATACCCTCACATAAATATATTTTTATTAAATTCTCTAGTATATAACTTATTTAAAACAACCAAATATCTAATATTATGTAGTATATAACTTATAAATTATTTTCTATAACCCTAATTGTCACAATACCCCAAAATAATATTTAAAATAAATAATTTACTTATTATTTTTTTAAATATTAATTTTCTCATATCTTATTAAATTTAATAAATTAATAATTCAATTTTTTTTTATTTAAAATGTGTTAAATACATCCCTGTTCGCTGTCTATGTCAAAACAGAGAACAACGGAGCACAGTTCGGCTATTCTATGGTCAAACTGTCATGTCAAATGGAGCAATGGATGCGATATCAGAGAATAAATATAACCTTAATTAAAAATATAATAGATATTGTGTTCTGTTTATTTATAGACAAAATCTAGGAATTATTTCCATTCAAAATAACTTTCATCAATATAAATTGGTAAGTTTTTCCACTTTATTATATTAGAAAGACATTTTTATAGCAATTATAGTATCGAACCCCAAATTATGATTTTTAGGGTATCAAACAATTTCCATATGTACAAAATTCAACAAGTATGATGTCAAATTTATTCACAACAAAGAAATCTACCATCTATCTATGAAATGGATCTATCAGTAAGTTATTAGTGTTATTATATTTGTGTTAAAGGTATAGAAATCATTATTCAATCTCTTCATGATATTGAAAAATGTCGTTGATATGAAATATGCCTCTTATTCTGTTCTCTGCATCTATTAACACATAACTATTTAGTCCATTCTGATTTTCAATTGTATATGGACCTTCAAACATTGGTTGTAATTTCTTACAACGGTTTTCTTTAACATTACTTTTTCTAAGTGAACGAATTAACACTAGGTCTCCTTTTTGAAATGTGATTGGTTTTTTTATATTTCGATTTTGTCTTCTGATATATTTTTCAGCTTTCCTCCTAATTCGGTTATTCACTTTCTGCATTACTTGTTCTAACATATCCTGATTATATTCACTAATCCACTTTCTGTTTCCTATATGGCCAAACATTAAATATTCTGGTACTTCCTCTGTATTCAAATTATGTGTATTATTTAAAAAATATTCTACTTGTGGTATATGTTGCTGCCAAGTTTCGTGTTGATTTTGACACAGTATCCTTAAATATTTTATAACTTCTTTAATATATCTTTCTGCAGGATTTGCCTGAGGATGTCTGATACTTGTAAAATGAATGTTGATTCCCTTTTTCTCACAAAATGTCCGAAATTTTTGGTTGTTAAAATATGTAGCATTATCTATTATGCAATTTCTAAATGGTCCTATTTCTTCGAAAAATTGATTAATATATAATTTTAATGTTTTAACATTTGTTCTAGAGCAGGGATATAGTTTAATAAATTTTGTATATAAATCAACTATCACTAGTATATGCTTTTTTCCTGTTGGACTGAGAACTAAATTTGAAATAAAATCCATGGAAACTGTATTTAGTTTTTCATATACAACATTAGATTTATATGTGTTCTGGTTTTTGAAATTCTTTTCTTTGTTTAGTTGACATATTGGGCATTGGGTAGTAATTTCTTTTGCTATACTTATGTCATTCTTTGCAAAATAATTGTTCCTAAATAGCATCCATAGCTTTCTTGAACCAATATGCATATAATTGTTATGTAAATTTTTCAATATTTTCTTTGCTAAAGTTCTAGTTATTACATATACTTCTATGCCATTTATTATTTTATAATAAACTCCATCTTTCTTAAGGACTTTTTGTTTTTCACTCAAATTGATCTGATCTCTTATAATTTCTTCTTTAGAATATAATCCAGTACTTTCTACTAATTGATTTAATCCAATTTTTATTGTTCGCTGCCCTTTTTGTGATGTATTTTCTAACCTTGATAAAGCATCTGCCACTATATTGGATTTTCCAGAAATGTATTTGATTTCAAAGCAGTATTCACTAAGTATTAGACTCCACCGATGTATTCTACTGTTTCCATATTTGTTATTTAATATAGACGTTAAAGCTTGGTGATCTGTTTCTATTGTAAATTCATTACCCAACAAATAAAATCTTAATTTTGTGACACAGTGTATTATACTTGCTAGTTCTAATTCTGAAACTGAGTAACCCTTTTCATGTGGCTTTGTAATTCTTGAAATGAATTGTATTGGGTATTCGACCCCATCATGTATTTGTAATAATACCCCTGATAATCTCTCTATGGATGCATCTGTTCTTAATATGAATGGCTGTGTATAGTCAGGATAGTATATTTTCAAATTTGACAGAAAAATGTTTTTAATCTCTTGGAATGCTAGTTCTCTTCTCTGATCCCATCTCCATTTTACACCTTTTCTCAGTAGTTCAAGTAATGGAATTTCTTTTATACTTAGATCTGGTATCATCCTTTTATAATAATTAATTATTCCAATAAATCCTCTTAAAGTTCTTAAATTGTGTGGTGTTTTATATTCCTGAATGACTTGTGTCCGTTCTGGATCCATTTCGATTCCCTTAGTGTTAAGTTTATAACCTAGATATATGACTTCTTTTTGAAAAAATGTACATTTTTCTTGATTTATTTTTAGTCCCACTTTGTCTAATCTATTTATTATAATTTTTAGGTGTTTCTCATGATCTTCAGCCGTTTTAGAAAAAATTAATATATCATCAATGTAGTGAATTACAAAATGTTCATATTGATCCAAAATATCATGAAGACATCTACATAGAGCACTGCAAGATGATTGAAGTCCAAATGGTACTACTTTGAATTGATATACTACTCCATCTATCTGAAATCCTGTATACTGTCTACTTTTTCTTTCTAGAGGTATTAACCAAAAGCTATGCTGTAAATCAATTTTAGTGAAAAATGACATTCCTGTAATTCTTCCTAATATTCCATCTATACTCATTGGTGCTTCAAATTGCTTTTCAGTAATCTTGTTAATATTCCTTGCATCCAAACATAACCTGATTTCACCTGATCTTTTTCGTACTACTACTATGGGGTTAATAAAACGTGTGTCTGCCTTCTCAATGATCCCATCTTCTAACATATCATTAATTGTTTTGTTTACTTCTTCTCTGTATTTATATGGTATTGGGTATGATTTTGTTTTAAAATCTTTTTCTTCTTTAACTTTTATACTATGGATATAATTCTGTGCAATTCTATTTTCTTTATTGACAAGTCCCTTGTGTTGCTGCAATATGGAAATGACTATTGATTTATATTCTTCAGGGCAATTTAAAACTTTCATTATATCTTCTTCTTTACAAATAAAATTATTCTTCATTATGTACTCATTATTCCTTGCTTCCAATTTTACGCACTCCGCCTCGTAGGCATCCATCTGCTTAAAATTTCCATTCCTTAAATATTCACTACAATAATTATTCTTTACATTCTTCTGGGACATTTCCCTATCATCAAAATACATTTCTTCTTCATAAACATCATTATTTTCTTTTAATAATATCCTATCAACTCTTATTCCTTCTTCTACCTCATCTTTCTGCATAAATTTAATTATTTGCCCTTCCAAAGTTACCATTTTTTCTTCAAAATCTATCTTTACTTTCTTCTTTTCCAATTCATCATTTCCCATTAATATATCAACACATAAATCCTTGACAATAAATCCTTGCATATTAATTTCTTTATTAAGAATATTAATTTTAAAATTGGCTAGTTTATCAATTTCACCCAACTTCTTATTATTTGCACCAATAATTTTAATTTTTGGAATCTTTATTATATCTGATAGTTTTAATGTATTAAAAATAAAATTCTCCGAGACTAAAGTACTTTCTGAACCAGTATCTATCATAATCTTAATCATTTTATTTTTGGCCAAAGCATTTATATAAATTAAATTAATAGATTCAATAATTTTCTCTTCATCTAAAGAAATAAATTCAGAAGGTTTTTCATAATAGCAATGGCCTAACTTGTAATTCAGAAAGTTTACTGCACAAAATTTTGATTATTAGAATTGTCAGATTGTATCTGACCACTTGGATCTGATGTACTATGTCTTTCCCTACTATGACTTCTACTCACATTTTCTTGCCTTGTACGATTTCGTTCCCTGTCTTCGCAGCTCCTATTCCTTCGAACACAATTTACCTGTCTGTTATAGTTAGGTCGCTCTGTATTTCTTCTATTGTTAAAATCTTGTCTATTATTATTAGTACTGTTATTAAAATGTTGTCTATTATAATTAGTATTATTATTAAAATTTTGTCTATTATAACTAGTATTATTATTAAAGTTCTGTCTATTTGGATTAGTGTTAGTATTATTAAAATTTTGTAAATTATCACCATACCTAGTATTATTGTTATATGATTGTCTATATTGTTGATTATCATTTTTATTATATTGAAAAGTATTGTTGTTTTTTCTGTTGTTATTATTACTTGTCATATTGCCTCTTTGTATTCTTTGAATAAAATTAATAAAACTATCTATTGTTTGAATATTTTGTACAGTTACTGTTTGGACAACATCAGCATCAAAATGTCTAGATACATTTAAGACTGTTTCATCCTCTCTAAGTGGTGGTTCTAAATATTTTGCAACTGTTATCAATTTCAATGCATAATCTACCATATTTGATTTTAAATTTTGATTATACTTTCCAAAATATAGAATTTCTCTAAACTTTGCTTGCTCTAATTCACCCCAATAATAATTTAAAAATTTATTTTCAAATGTTTGAAAGTTATCTAAATCATTTTCAATACTAGCAAACCAAGTTGCTGCATTGTCATTTAATGTCACTCTAATATAATCTTTAATATCATTAATATTATTCACCAATCTTAATTTATGTTTTAAACTATTTATGTATACTCTAGGATGCAAATTTTTTATATTACCAGAGAATTTAATCCCAGTCTCATTTGTTAAATTTAAGTAAGGTCTCCCTATGTCTCTCATTTGTGAAATATCATCTATTCTCTGTTCCACATTTCTTATTTGATTACAATTTATTTGGATATTTTGTTGTATATCGTCTAATTTTTCTTCTGTGTTTCTCCTGTCTTCGTTAATTTTTACTTCTAAGTTACATTTCTGTAACTCTATTTTCTGTTCTATATCTATCTTATTATCTTGAATAATCCTCTTTACTTCTGTCCTCTCATTGTCTATCCTTTTCTTGTAGTCATTCCGTATACTTTTTATTTCATTTGCTACTTTTTTCTCTGCAGCTTCAAGTTTTTTATCCATTTGTTTTACAATTTTATTATTATTATCTTCTATTTTCTTTTCTAATTTTCTATAATTCTCTTCCAATTTCTGTTCCATTTTTTTCATGTCTTCTTTGACTTCTTTTGAATTCTCTTCCAATTTTTTCGTATTCTCTTCCATTTTCTGTTCCATTTTTTTCATGTCTTCTTTGATTTCTTTTGAATTCTCTTCCATTGTCTTGTTCATCTGCATCATTAATGACATCAAAGCTGCCATATTGACATTTTCCTCTCTTTCTGGATTCATTTCTGCAGTATCTTGTGGAACTTGAACTAAACTCTCCTCTTGTATAGGTTGTGTTTCTACTTCCACATCTTCTTCATTCTTTTTGCTTCTTGTACCTTTCTTTCCTTGAGACATTTTGAGACTTTACTTGTTCAAATATAATTAAAAATAAAATCTATAATTTTTTCTTTCTACTGATAATTAATTTACTTATATGAGAGCACTTATCTTCCCAAACTAATTCTTTTAAATAGAGAGCCACCGCGTTGGGTGCCAAATTGTTATGATGTGTTTTTTGTTTGAATGATGAGCAATGAGTATTTTTAATAATATAGGGTTTTTATCGCGGTTCTCAAAGAATTAGCTTGTAAGTACTTTTTTAAATTATCTTTATTATAACTATTATGAAACACACATATATATCTAACTTAGTCAATGTAAATTTAAAATAAACTATCTTTAAATTGATGTTCTTATAAAACTAATTAAATTCTATAGACAATGTTAAATTTAAACAAACTATCTTCAAAATTGAAATAGTTATGACACTAACTAAATTATATTAACAAAATTTTGTACCTTTCTTTCACTGAATGCCTAAATGAACTATTTTCCACTAAGTATATAGATTCTAATCACCACTGAATGACTCTGAGATAGCGCGTTTGTTTTTGTGAAATTTCTTTTTCCAATTATCAGCTTCTACCAATTTAAGATATAGTTTTCTTCACCAGCATGTATACACCACCAACCAAACCAGCAAACAGCATTTATATTTATTCTTCTTTTCAATATACCAATATCCAATTATTATAAGTTGATTTATACTAATCTCCAACCATAATATAATTTAATTTCTTCCAATATACCTTTTTTTATCTTCAATAATTATTTGTATATAATTATAAATGTGCATTAAATTATATGCATAATTTTTAATCTTCATTTAACTCACTATATTAAACATTTTGACTATTTGTACTTGATTCACTGACTCCAACTAACTTTCATAATAAACTGCTTGACTTCTGACTAAAAACTTCCAAAACTGCTATCTTGAATCCAAATCACGGGTATTTATATCTTTTGGACATTCTAGAACCATCTCGTAAGAGATCATGTTCCAATTTGTTCTATTTCATACTTGTATGAATTTTCTGGAACAAACCATTTCGCAAACATGGCCATCTCCGGAGATCCAGAGAATTCCATTCTTTTCTATTAATAATTTTGTTTACATTTAGGCTTTTCAGATCAGAATATATAATTAAATTAGTAACTTAACATTCTAATTTAATAAAATACACATTTCAAACAATATATTATTATAATCCACTTTATATTCGTAAATATTCTTAAACGTCACTTCAGAGTATAAATATCTGTCAATCTCCGAGAGTATTTTTGGTTGCCTAAGCACATGGCTCACTTATATATATTTACAATATTAAAATACAACTTTTTACAATTATTATGCTAATTTATTAAAAATGCCCTCACATAAATATATTTTTATTAAATTCTCTAGTATATAACTTATTTAAAACAACCAAATATCTAATATTATGTAGTATATAACTTATAAATTATTTTCTATAAACCCTAATCGTCACAATATATATATATATATATATATATATATATATATATATATATATATATATATATATATATATATATATGTATAAGAGTAAGAAAAAGAAGTACTTGTGACTCGTTTGGAAAAAATTTAAAACTGTTTTGGATGGGTTGGAGTCAAAAAAAGGGGCTATTTGTTAACTATTTTTTACTCGAGCTTTCAATTGTGTTTACAATTATTATCAAGAGCTGCTAAAAAATACAAAATATCTTACAAAGTTGAACTAGAAAGAAAAAATTTTTGTTAACTCACCAAATAAAATTAGTTTAGTATATAAAAATGCTGCTAACATATTTCAAAAAATATTAATACAAAAATGCTATAATCTAATAAATGCTTCTCTGAAAATTTAATATAACTTTGAAAAAGTTTCATTTGAAAATATAAGACATAACGATTTGGCAATACTGTGACCTCAAAATATCTTGTTATACATACCTATATGTACCTTTGCTAAGTTGTGAATTAATTATTTAATAAATAATATTACTCTGGTATACTCCTATTATTCTAATTACACCATAACCGCACTGAATAGAAGACCTCCCGCTCGCTTTATTGTATAGACCCAAGACTTTTCACTACAGGGGGTGGGTGTCCGGTTGTAAGTAGGTAAAAAGCCCAACTTTAGTGCAAGATGACGTTTAGACTATTCTTCGTGACTGGATTTTGCTTTTGTAAAGAAAGATATTTTTGAAATAGATATCGCACTGAATTTTACCGTTAGGATTTTCGAGGATAAGCCTTAGTAAAAGCGGGAATTCCTAGAGCATGCTCTCGCCACTTAAGTATCGCGATAAAATGAATCAACCAATGGGTGCCTTTTAATACTGATCCTTTTCTTATGAATGCGATTAAATCTTAATTATTTATTTGACTTTGTATATGGTCCTTGGTTGTGTCAAACTTTATTTAATTTTAAGTACTTATGTAAAATTTATATTTTTTACTAAATTTTGTTAAATATTTTGGGTCACTTCTGAGCTAGTAGCTTCTCGAGCCGAAAGACAGTGGAATTTTGCCAGTCCTGCCATCTTATAGTTACGCCACTGCTTACCACTTCAATCTGATTCGTATTATTCATGTCGATTTAATTTGTATCCTTAATTTCGTTTATTTTAAATTTTCCAAAGCTTTCTTTATTTGTCTTTTTCGGTTAATATGCTTCTTTGAGTCCCTTTATCTGTCTGAAATAGTTCTTTGGAACGTGAATACAGTTTTTGTTAGTATACAATTTAGCTCATCTATATTGCCTACCTTACTGTATCTAAAATGATGCTATAAATGCTATGCTGTCGGAAGATTTTCGACGATATTACGGAGCATAAGGTTGACGTGGTCACTTGCTTTAATTAAGGATCGCAACTAATTGAGAGGGTTCAATACAAAGCAAATAAATACGATATGAATTTTCAGTAGGTTCGACGTGAAACATGTTTATAAAGGTTAAACCTTAATACGGTCAATAGTTGTAGGACCAGAGACAGTCTTATTGCGCTAAGACCACAATATTCAATATTTATAAAAACAATATTAAATAATAGTTGTGAATAACGATTACGATTTAGTGTTAAGAGTTTACATGCAAATTTTATTTTTGTTAAATAAAATATTAGTTCTTGGCTATACATTGTCAGAAGTATAAGAATAAGTAATAAGAGAGGAGATATAACCATAATCAGACATAATCAGATGGGATTCAGAAAAGGGCTGGGTACAAGGGAGGCTCTGTTTGCAATGAACGTTCTCTCACAGAGATGCTTAGACATGAACCAAGAAATTTACACCTGCTTTATTGATTTCGAAAAGGCCTTTGACAAAGTACAACATGAACCACTAAGACAAATTCTAATAAAGAAAAATATAGACAGCCGAGATATTCGAATTATATGCAACCTATATTGGAATCAAACAGCAAATGTGAAGGTTGAGGGTAGGCTAACAGAAGAAATTCAAATCCGTCGAGCAGTCCGGCAGGGATGCATCTTGTCGCCACTTTTATTTAATCTGTATAGTGAAGCTATTTGTGAACAAGCACTCGAGGAAGAAGATCTTGGTCTGATAATAAATGGTGAGACGATCAACAATATAAGGTATGCTGACGATACGGTTCTCCTAACGGGAACGCTAGTAGAACTACAACATCTCGTTCAAAGTCTCAATATATACTGTAACACTTACGGCTTGAAAATTAATTTAAAAAAAACTAAATTTATGGTAATCACGAAATCAAAGAACATCAGAGCTAATCTTGTAATAGACAATACAACGATTGAGCGTGTGTCCTGTTATAAATATCTAAGTGCTTGGATCACAGACGATACTGATCAAACAAAAGAGATTAGATGTAGAATAGAAATCGCTAGATCAGTCTTTAATAGAATGCGCAAACTCTTTTGCAATCGTGATATCAATATAAAGTTACGAATACGAATGCTGCGGTGTTATGTCTTTTCTACCCTGTTGTATGGAGTAGAGGCTTGGACACTAAAACAGTTGACCACAAAAAACGAGAAGCTTTCGAGATGTGGTGCTATAGGCACATTCTCAGAATATCATGGATGGACCGCGTCACTAACACGCAAGTACTCCAAACTTTAGACAAAACATGCGAAATTCTAAATGAGATAAAAACTAGAAAGATGGAATACTTGGGGCACATTGTGAGATGTGAAAAGTACGAACTTTTAAGAAATATCATGCAGGGCAAAATTAAGGGCAAAAGAAGTGTGGGAAGAAGAAAAATATCGTGGCTTCGTAATCTACGTGAATGGTTCGGGTGTAGTTCGATTGAACTTTTTAGGCGCGCTGCTAACAAAGTCGCAGTGGCCATGATGATTTCCAATCTCCGCTAGGAGTGGCACGAGAAGAAGAAGAATAAGAGAAGTAAAATTGCCAGGTCTAAACGACACAATATGGCAAAATATAAAATAATGATATTGAGGCCAAATCAAGAATATAGAGCTATAAGATCTATCATTACATAATCATCCAGAGACTAAACCAGAGACATCAAAAGATAAAATACTAGGCTAGCAAAATGAATTTTGGCTCTAGTGTGGCTGTGGCTGTAACCTCCTTATGGACAAATATAATTTTGAAATGGGATCGGGAAACCACAGGAAACCGATTTCTCCCTGGTCGTGTGCCAACTCTGAGATAGCGCGTTTATCTAGATGTACGGTAAAAAAGAGATGTTGCATACAAGGTATCGATGTATTCATCAGGGAGTTCGTTGATGGCAGAGAATCGTAGTTTTCTGGGTAGGAAGGGGGGGAGTGGGAGGTCTGACAAATACATTGCCGTAAGATGAGCAGGCATGTTTTAGTATATTTTAAGCTCGGAAGTTTTGGCTCCTGATGATTTGTAGAGTGTTACTCCTGCACAATGAGGTGAGTCTTTCAAGTATGGTAGGGGTGTTCAATAGTTGATGTATGAGATTAAAGGGGTAGCCGAATCGTTTGTATACGCATAATTACGCATAATAATCCTTTCTAACAATACTAGCTGTTGTGACAGGTCCCGATTGAGCATAGCGTAGATGTTAGCCTTCTATTGAATAAGGGACCGGATGTACGTTTTATATATAAACATTGTTTTAGTTTGCGTCCGTCCGAATCTTCTGTACAAAGCGTTGAGTAGGTCAACTCTTTTCCTAACTCTGCTAAGGGTTGTGATGAGATCTTGTCTCCAGTTTAGTGTTTTGCTAAACACCACACCCAGGTACTTCATCTGATCCCGGAATTGGAGTCGGTCGCCCCATAGCGCCAGGTTAATTATTTTTTCATTAAGCTGTGTACGGTAGCCGCTAACGTTGGGATGCCTAAAGAGTATAAGTTGTGTTTTGTTAGGATTAGGCGTTACTTTCCATCTCTCGTACCTCTATCGACATGGTGATTTTAAGCGCGCCTATCGAGGACATCTGCATCTCGTGCTATGTTTTGTGTGTTTGTGTTTCTAGGATTGGGAAAGTTGCTGTTGTATATTGTGTATAATATGGGCGCCAAGATGGAACGTCGTGGAATTGCTGCTGTAGAAGTTAAGGGTATTTATAATTAATTTCTGACCTTTACCGTGAATTTGCGCTCAGAGATATATAAATGGATTGGTCTGACAAAACGGGTGGACAAACTGATATCCAGTAGTTTTCCCGCTAATCTAGCATGCTAGACTTCGTCGAGAGCTTTTTGTACATCGAAAAAATGCCGATAGAAAGTGTTTTTGTCGTTTAACTTTTGACTGATGTGTGTGACGATTTCAGTCAACGCAGTTCTGGTGGTTGGACCTTTTTTTAAATCCGAATTGGAATAAACGGATGATATTATTTTCTGTGGTAAAGTTCTAAGCAAAATTGTATTAGCTACCTTCCAAGCAGTTGGAAAATAGTAGATTTTAAGTGAAGCGTTGACTACTTTAGTCTGGTACTGGTTGAACACACTAATGTTTTCCCAAAGTTGTTTCACGAAGTTCCTGGGAATTTTGTCAGGTCCTGGTGAATCAGAGTTGCATATTTGGCAGTAATTCTCCATTGTTTGTTAATCCACAGTGGTCACGAGAGGATGCTCTTGGGTTACCTTTGGATCGAAATAGGCTTCGAGCTTCCATTGTGTATATCTCTTAGTGGCAACACAGAGGATCTGGTCAATTCTGGGATCATTTGAGGTGGCGAACATATTTTGAACATTTGTTTTGAAGGCCCTGACAAGAAGTATCCTGACATATGGGTCCGAAAACTGGACAATAAACAAGAGAAATAGAGGTAGAATAAGAGCAGTAGAAATGGAGTTCCTGAGGAGAAGCTGTAGACTTACAAAAAGAGACAGAATTGAAAACGCAGAGATTAAGCGGAGAATGGGAGTGCAAGCAGACATAATCGACTATATAGAGGAGAAGAGACTATCCTGGTACGGCCACGTCAGAAGAGCGGACAGAGGACGCTGGCTAAACAAAATCACAGAATGGAGCCCGATTGGAAGAAGAAAGAGAGGAAGACCCCGAAGGTCATTCAGAGATGAAATCGACGAGGCTATGGAGAAAAGAACCCTGCGAGATGGAGACTGGAATGACAGGGAAAATTGGAGGAGAAACGGCTGAGTGAAGGAAGACAGTAAAACTGTGGAAATCCTTAGTAGTAGTAGTTTTGAAGGCCTAGGCCTTCACTACTAGGTGAGAATTATTCGATGTTCCTTGCTTTGTTAGGATTTTTAATTTGAACCAAAATGATCCGCCGTCTCGTTAGTCTAGGCTGGAGGTGATCCTAATCTATTGATTTGTTTGTATATTTGTTTTTATCTCTAGCTTGGTCTGGGCCAAGACGCGGTGATATTCTGTTTTAATGTGAGGTTGAGATGTTTTATTCTGTTTCAGGTATTTTTCATTTTAACCAACATTGATTTATGAGATGTAGCATTTTTAAGTATAGCAAGAGATCTCCATATCTTGGACAGGCCATGTTTATTTGGTCTGCTCCTGTTGCTTTTATATTCTTTGATGTTTCGATCGCTTTTTCAAGTTCTTCTATTGCTATATTTTCAATTACCATTTACTGCTATGTAATTCCGACTGATATACCAGATTATTTAGTTTTTAACCATTTACAAAAATGTAGGTAATATATGATGACATGTATGAATTCGATGGTAATACAATCTTCACAGATGTCGCCACTGCCACACATATTTCCTTGTCAATAATAGTTTTTAGATAACATGAATCATTTTTCAATGATATGTGTGGATTTAAGAAATTAATTCAGGTAAAATCGTAGGAAGTCACGTACCTATATTCAGACAATAGTAAGACAACACGTGGGTAATTACTAAATTGACAGATCGACTAATGTATATACAGATTACAATGGAATCAATCAATTCTAATAAAATAATTCAATCCTAAAAAATAATGAAATAACGACGCCGCTGGAATTGTGGAATTTTCCAACAATTGACATTTTTAAAATCAGTTCTTACCATCGAGTTAGAATCTATGGAGAAGCTATGAGCATATTAACGTATGTACTAAAAACGGCGTAGGTAGGCGTGGCAAACTCTGAGATAGCGCGTTGGGATCATGGCCGGACTAGTTATTCAGAAGATTTAATCATAATCTAAAAAAGTGCAATATATTTTTAATAAACTATGATTTATTTATCCCGCGGTAAACACTAAAAACACGATATATTATACATAAAGATAAATTAATACAGTCAAATACTATTAATTTATTCTCTGAAGTACGGGCCATTACGTTGTTTACATATTTGTATACTAACCTGTAGAACGTTATTCCTGAAGCTTTTTTATTAACATTGCTTCTGCCACTGCAACTACGTTGAGAACAAGAAACCATTATTATGCACTATCACAATATATTATTACAGTTTCTATAAAAGTATTATAAAACTAAAAATATTCGAAAAACAACAAACGTAAATAAACATATACGATCTGTCAAAAGTGGCAAAACAATATGGCCGAAGTGAGGTCGTTTTTAGTCACGTGATGCCCTCTCCATAGATTCTAACTCGATGGTTCTTACCAATGAATCACCCTCTCTGATACATTCTTGGAGTAGCTAATAATGAATGTATGCTTTACTGTATAGACGCAGAGCCACCTTGTATATTTTACTCAACCTGTATCAACTTGAATCAACGTATGACACAGTTTTGCAATTAGTTCGATAAGAGGAGTCCAAAAATTGAGAAAAAATTTGGCTGTTAGCTTAAAGTCACTATTGATGATGTCATATCAGAAGGTAGTTCACCATATATAATAGATCGTTATTTTAGAAAATGTGTATTGATAATTTAGTTAATAATTAATTTGTGCATTACTTTATGGACATTTGTATATTAGATATTCAAATCCATATTCCTGGTAAATGCATCTTCAATAAAAACAATACTCTATATCACCAAAACGGAACACACAAAACAATAGGCCCTCCAAACTTTTTCGGGTTAACTTTCAGATTCCCTTTAAGATAATTCCGAGCAGAAAATAATTTACAACCCTGATTCATTTCTCCCTATGAAAAGAGCGATGAGTGTCATTTGTGCGGTTGATAACGTGACGTGCCCTTTTTAACACGTTACCAAGGTCCGCGCTTTGTCGACCCCAGAATCGCGCAAAATATGTAACAAGATCTCTGGAAATTAACCTTCCCCTTGTCCGACGTTGTTTCATCTCCCTATTTCGCATTCACTCCCTCGACGCGCTGTGACAATCAACTTCGCCGAAATATATATTCAATTTGACCACATATGGCTGATTTTGTTATTGATATTCTCGACACAGTGAGCCCTGTGTGTTCTGGTTTTTTCATCACATTTCTATAGGAGAAATGTTTGGAATATTAGTAAGGATTCAATAAAATGTCGATGATTTGATTTATTCACGAAAAGGGCATTAAAGTGAATCGTATATTTATCAACAAAATTACCTATTCCAACAAACTGTGATATCGGTAGGTGTAGACGACTTTCACGGTTTCTACATGATCTCAACCTACAATGATTTCTAGATGTCCTAATATCGATAGCAGTCAGAGGACTACAAGAAGAAAACGTGAAACTCAGAGCTTGAAATAAATAGTAGAGTCCAACAAAGCAATAAATTCCATCTTATATCTTCAACAGTTTTCACATATCGCTGATCGGATTTGTCAATTTGAGGTACAAGATTATTAGGTGTTATGTTTGTTCTCTCCTGTTATTACATTTTATAGCAACCTATATTTAAGGCCTCTCATTACATGTCCGGAGTACTTTAGCGTTCTCTTCCTAATGTTTTTTATAATATCGGTGATCTTGCTGAGACCTTGTCGAATTTCAAATCTTCTTCAATCGAGAAACTTTTTTATAGCACCACATTTCGAAAGGTTCAAGGAATTTTAGATAACTTTTATTCACAGTTCAAGACTGGACACCATAAAGTAAGACCGAAAACACATGGCAGCGTAGTAGGCGGATTCGCAATGACAATTTTAGGTCTCTACTATAGATTACCTTGGCAATCCTTCTGAAAGCTGCTCTGGCCTGTTCAATTCTGAATCTAATTTCACTGTGACTATCTTCCTTACAATTTAACTGATATCCAAGGTAAACTATTTGATTAATTTGCTTAAGTTTTACACTATTTACATATATAGACGTTTTTTTTGTGTTGAGACTTATTACGAGTATTTTCGTTTTCCGTATGTTCAGGTCCATATCTGCTTCTTTGTAGCTCTCAACGACACTGTCAAGAAGTATTTATAGATCTTCTTGACTAGATCCTATGGGTGCTGTGTCATTCTCATATCGCAAATTATTGAGAATTTCTTCTTTAACAATTATTCGGAGTAATCGATAAAAAGCAGAGGATGCAAGAATCACCCCTGTCTTACCTATCTTCTAATATTAAGAGAATGTGATTCTATAGCGACGAACATATGTGCTATTAAAACCAATGTCTTTTAGAGCTTTAATCAATATATAGTGGTTAATATGATCATAGTGCATGTTGAAAGCCAATAAACAGCAGGTCTTCAATTATATTACGACACTCTGAGATAGCGCGTATTCTAAACAATACCCCTCTTGTTCGAAACCCGTTACGGAAATCAAACTGTGTCTAAACTTAAGAAAAATTTATAATAAATAGCTTAATAAACTGATGGTTCTAGAACTGAGGTTCTGGAATCAGCACAGGTTTTTGCTGTTGTCTTTTTAGGTAGAGCTATAAACGATGAAGTGCAGTGCAGTAGCAGTGCAGTTTGTCTTTTATTAAATAGACTAGCGCTTCTTTCACTTTTTTATACATGTTAAGCATGCCGTACCCATTTTGGAGTTCTTCAATTTCATGACATTTTATGGCTAGATGTAGACTCTCTACTTATCGTATTTGTTTCTGTCATCGAAGCCTTCTTTTTTACCGTAGAATCGATTTTAAATTCTCTTCACAGAGTTATTTTCAAAAATTTGCTCTACAACTTTTTTTTTCAATTTTGGAGCATATACTGATTTTGGAGCAGATGTGAATGGAATCTCGGTATACTAATTACTCACTTTTCACAGCTGCTGGTGGAAGGTGGAATTTGTATATACATGCTCGTGGGAGGGAGGGGGGTTGTACATGGGTTACATGACTGTTCCTACAGCGCAAGAAATTTTTTTATCAGACTACAGAAACAAGAGCAGATTATTAGGAAAACAATACATCTCCTCATTGACCTATTCATTAAAAAGTTAGTTTCGAAGCTAATTATCCTAACCAGCAAAATTGGTAACAATTTCACATGTTTTTATTGACTGTGACACAACATCGGCATTCTTTGGCAAATATTCTGCAGATATTCTGCAGTATCACCAGCAAACTAGAAGAAATTCTAGAAGCTGGGAGATACTGTGCCATAATTTTATATGGAGCAGCTAAAGATATTAAACAAGATAAAATGAAATATGTAACAGACTTACAAGAGTTACTCGAGACAATTCGGTACGATTCATTTATTAAAGCCACAACGAAGAGCACTACAAAAATGTATAAATCATCTGCACTGCAGGAATTACTAGAAATCATTTTTTGCAACTTCAAAAAAGATGCAGCTCCTCATGCCCCTAGAAAGATCAGGCTTTTATAACGCTTCATGTGGGGAATGTGCAGGTACTAACTGCCAAAATAGTGCTCCAATCTTTGATAAAGATGAGGAAGGAATGAATGTCAGTGGCGACAGTGATGTAGGTAGATTAGAATAAGTTAGTGACATGACTGTTTACATATTTTTCTATACATCTATTGTATAAATTTTATTTTTTTTTTTGCGAATATCATTTTTTCTTTACTATTTTCCATCATAAGCGATTTTCTTTTCCATGCGATCTTTGGTGAAGTGCGTATGTGTGCGTTTTCTGTTCAGAGTTATTGTTGAGGTTAAATTTGATTCTGGAACACATACGTATACCATGAAATTTCATTGTGAGCCTAATACTTGTTGGTAAGTTATTTGTTTATTTTTATTATATTTTGTTTTTTTGATTTAAATTGCTACTTATAGCTTATTAAATAGAGCTCTATTTCGAACGATTCTGGAGTTAGTTAATCAGACAGACCAAACTTAAAAGATTTTTACAATTGGTTTCGATTTCTTCTAAATTGCCTACGCTTTAATGATGTCAATAGTCGTCAGGAGCGATGTAAAACCAATAAGTTGGCAGCATTACGAGATATTGTCAGATAATCTGGGAGAGATCAAAGACATGCTCCAAGAACTGAATTACATACTACAAGAAACTGGGCTGGAGATAAATTTCGAGAAAACCAAAATGATGACCAATATGGTTCCCAGCGAAGAGGTACAGATCAATAACAACAAGGTAGAATTAATCGATAAATACACATACTTGGGTCATGAAATCAGAATAACCAGAGACAACCAAACCTGCGAGCTAAATAGACGAATCACGTTGGGATGGGCGGCATATGGAAGGATGAGAGACATTTTTAAAACAAATACTCCAATTCACCTGAAAAGGAAGGCATTTAACCAATGCATCCTACCAGTCTTGACCTACGGAGCAGAGACCCTAACTTTAACGAAAGCTACTGCCGAAAAACTGAGGGTAACACAAAGGCGAATGGAGAGATCAATGCTGGGTCTGACCTTGAAAGATCGCGTGAGAAATGAGGAGATACGCCGACGAACTGGCGTTGACGATATTATACTGCGAATCAATAAACAAAAGTGGAGGTGGGCTGGACATGTTGCTAGAATGGAAGACGGAAGATGGACGAAGAGATTATTGGAGTGGAGACCAAGAGCCGACAAGCGAAGTCGAGGCAGACCACCCACCCGATGGACCGACGACCTAAGGAGAATAGAAACAAACTGGATTGCAGCAGCTAGAGATAGAGAGAACTGGAGACGTTTGGAGGAGGCCTATATCCAACAATGGATGTGAAAACGGGGCTGGATGATGATTACGAGATATTTATAGAAAACTGCCAGAACTCAAATACCTGGACCTGATCTCACAATTAACAAAGAACTTGTAAGTTTCAGAGGTCGATGCCCTTTTAGTCAGTACATACCTTCAAAGCCTGCTAAATACGGTATCGATGTCTTCGCATTAGTTGACTCAAGTAACATGTTTACTGTGAACCTCGAAATACACGCAGGAACTCAATCAGAAGGCTCCTTCCGACAATCGAGTAGCCCATCGGATGTTGCCAAGCGACTTGTAAGTTCTATAAGATGAACATATAACTATGGATAATTTGTTTTCTAGCTTTCCATTAGCAATACAACTTAAGAATGAATTCAAGCTAACTATGCTCGGCACAGTAAAGAAAAACAAGGGAAGATACCTGTAGAATTCATAAACACCACCGAAAGACCAGACCAGTAGTCAGTTTACATTTCATATAAGCTGAATGCTTGTATCTTTTGTCCTACGGAAGAAGAAAAAGGTCCTATTAACAAGTCATACAGATGACAGCATAGACAAGAATACTGGAAAACAACAATGGCAGTGTACTGCAATTGCAAATGCCACAGGTTGCGCAGTTTACATTCCACATAAAAGCGAATCTTTGAAAATTAAACTTCCATCACATTGTTCAATATATACTGCTGAAGCGGTAGCTATCGAAAAAGCATTAGATTGGCTAGACTCACACAATTTAAATAAAGCAGTAATATTATCAGATTCATTATCGGTCATTAAAGGATTAAACTCAGATATGACTCAACATAAAAGAAATAATATTCTTTGTGCTATTAAAAATAAAATATATAGTAAAGATATTACAGTTATTTGGGTTAAAAGTCATATAGGTATCGAGGGAAATGAACTGGTTGATCAGCTTGCTAAAGATGCGACCCATGTTGGACTCTATATTCCCATATTTACATTGGAGGACTTACAACAACATTATTATAACAAAATTTTTATAAATTGGAAAGAAAAATGGAAAAATATAGCAACGAATTCAAATAATCAATATTATACTATCCACCCTACCCTACCACAAGATGTTGACTATATTTTCAAATATGCAATGCCAAAGAAGTTGACAGCCACAATTACTCGACTGAAAACTAATCACGGTGCATTCCCAGCTCACTTGGCTAAGTTAAATATTATCCCTTCTGGGGTATGCTCATGCGATAATATATCACAATGTGACATCAACCATATTCTTTTTAAGTGCGATAAACATAGGTATGAAACAGATCAGCTGTATTCAAAACTATCAGAACTTAAAATTCAGACTCCCATAAACATCACCCATTTACTCTCCTTAGATAGTAGAGAAGTATACGAACTAATATGTAACTTTTTATTTAAAGTTGGTTACATTATTTAAAAACTAATATCTTACATTACAATTCTGTGGCTAAAGGACTAGTTTCCAAGCCAACTCACCAAACACACACACACACACACACACACACACACACACACACACACACACAGTGTACTGCAATAATTTTAAGTTCGGGGTCTATTTTCTTATAATGTCGCCGGAAACACTAGGAGATGGCTCTTAATTAATTTATTTGATATTATGAATATAGCAGGAATAAATGCCTTAGTACTATTCCAAATTAATTGGAATAATTAATGTTTATGTAATGGAAACACTCCTAATGTTTCGAAACAATTGAGGAGAAAATCCGGATTTTTAATTGGAATCGAAAAATACTCGGAAGAATCGTCGACTTCTGCAGAACAACAACATCCCAACCAAAGAGGGTCAAAACAGAAAATGGTTAATGCTACATATGTCCTTGAAAAGAGACAAAAGGACAGGGGACTAATGTTCCCTCTGCAATAATTGAATTTTCAAAGAGCATCAGAAAGAATCACCGGTCGTCTGCTTAAAATGCGAAACATAAGATGAATGATTGCATTTATTCGCATAAAAACAAACTTTGTTTTATATTATAACGGCAATTAAATATATATTTTAGGTCTGATTTATTTTGGGACACATCTTTTGTGTATCCCAAGCGACTGCTCATGTAACAAATTACTATGCACTCTGAGATAGCGCG
>NW_027312501.1:0-29096 GCF_040954645.1 Diabrotica undecimpunctata | reverse complement strand
ACGCGCTATCTCAGAGTATGTCCAAGATATTCTAGTTTACGCCTCTTAATAATATTTAATAGAGTTCGTTGATGTCCCATTCTTCGAAGAACTTCTTCGTTTCTAGTTCTGCTAGTCCATGGAATTTTTAGTCTCCATCGATACAACCACATCTCAAACGCCTCGATTTTATTCATAATATCGGCGTTTAAAGTCCAAGTTTCACATCCATACAAAAGTACAGACCACACGTAACATCTTGTAAACTTTTCACGGATTTCCAAATTTAATGAGTTATTGGATAATAGAGGCTTGAATTTTTGAAATGAGTTTCTTGCCTGTTCAATTCTACATCGAATTTCGAAGGATGGATCTAGATTTTGGGTAATCCAACATCCAAGGTATTTGAATCTCTGAACTCTCTGCAGCGGTTGTTAGTTTAATATCAGTTGGGTTGAGCCGATATCCACTTTTACTGGTCACCATGTATTTAGTTTTATCGATATTTATCGACAGTCCCCAATTTGTGCATACAAATAAAGTATAACAAAATTCTTATTATCACCTATTGGTGCACTTGTCAAAACTGTTAATTTTTCTTAATTTAAAAATTTTAATGAGACTGTATTTTCAGTTAATTCAGTCTAGATATTATTATTTTTATCGCTTCGAATATATGTCAAGTGTATGTACTTAAAAGTTCCCTTACCGTAATAAATTATGTTTGGGGTTACAGTATTCTATATTTTGCATAATCACTTTTAGAATTTTATTAGTTTTAGCCTATAATTTTGTTAAAGTGTTATTATTTTCTCAGGAGAACAAATATTTTGAACAAAACGACACTTTCCCTCCCCAAAAACTAATTAGCTCTGGGCTAACTTATAAAAAAACCAATATCCAATTTCGTTCTTAGTTGCCAGTTGTTACTTGAATATCAATATGCACTCAGACATTGCTATTTTCGTTGTTTAAAGTTTTGTTTACTAAATATTATATGGAAAGTTCATCCTTTGCTTTGTTAATTAATTTCATTAGTTCCACTGGCAATTCACTCGTAATGCCGTTACGCACTCCCAGATCTTTTCTAGTATCTGATTTATGCCGAGAGGGCAATACACTTCCTACCAACATCTGATTTGCCGACGAGGTATGAAGAAATTTTTGAGAGCACTAACCTTCGACCCTTTCTTCGAATGCCATCAACCTTTTAAGTGAGTGTATAAATATTTTATTTTGATAATTTATGTTATCATCATCATCACCATTGGTGCTGCAGCCCTATAAAAGAGCCTCGACCTTTCCAAGTCTATTACGCCAGTCAGTTCTATCCATTGCCAACTGTTGCCAGTTTGCTGCGCCTATTTGTCTACCATCCTCATCTACCATCCCTCCATCTGAGTTTTGGCCTACCCCTACTTCTACTTCCCACGGGTTGTGACACAAGGATTCTTCTAGGAGGGTTGCTCTGCTGTAATCTTGCCAGATGTCCTGCCCATCTTAGTCTTCCTATTTTTATAAAGGATGCTACGTCTTTACCACCAAATATATGTTTATATCTGTGATATATCTCGTAGTTGTACCTTCTTCTCCAAACACCATTTTCACAGATGCCACCGAATATTCATCACCATCACCATACATCATCTGCCTTGGAAAAGGTCCATGTCTCCGACGCATATGTAAACACTGGTTGTATAAGGGTTTTGTATATGGGTATTTTTGTTTTTTGGCTTAAGTTTCTGCTTCTCATATGTCTACTCAGTCCAAAATAGCATTTGTTTGCTAGGATTATTCTTAGCTTGATTTCTTCCGTCATGACGTTCTCCTTGGTGATCAGGGAGCCTAAGTATGTGAATTTGTCCACCACTTCAAAGGTAGAATTATCAACCCTGAATTGGTGGCCGATGTTTCTGGCTCTATTGTTGGGTGTTGATGCCATTATCTTAGTTTTCTCCTCATTTACTCGCAGGCCCATATTTTTTGAGGCGTTTGACAAGGTGGTATACATTTCTTCTAGCTTGCGTGTTGTGCGGGCAAGTAGGTTTATTTTTTTATGTTATATTATTTAGGTTAATAGTTTAAGAGATGAAATAAATCTTTTAAAGTAGGCATCTTATTTAAAATATAACCTTTTTACAGCTTATGGCAAATATGTCAATTTTTACGATTTTTGTTGATAATTCTTTGATATGTTTTCTTTGATGTCGTTAAGAAAAATGTTAATATAATGTTTAGTTTATTTAATCTTGAGATCCTTCATGAGTTTCTGGTTAAAACTCATTGGCGCACATTTTGTTTTGCAGTTTAGCTATATTCAGTGTTTCTTGTTTTTCTTTTATTAAACTGTTCTCTAATTATTATCTATATTTTACCTATCTGTCTTTAATCTGTACTTTTCTACCATCTATATCCTTACACACCCCCAATAAAGCTTCTAACTTGAGCAACGTGGTCTTCGTTAAGTCTTGAGGAACGATCAGCTTTTTATTCTCATACTTTTGTTAGCTTTTTCGTTACAAAACTAGAAAATCTTACAATCGGCACACCCACTTGATGCGCTGCAAAATTACCGGAAAATATCTTATTAGGAGAAGTAAACATGACCTGTAACCTACGTTTAAAAATCAAGTAGTCAAGTCCAGGCGTTCATCCATCTATTTCTCCCCGAATAGTTTCTCTGTTGACTAACCTTTCTTTAGTCAAAGTATTTAATAGTGATTACATGAAAATTTTATAAATATTTGGCTTTTTAAACACTTTAAAATTTTTTTGTAATTGAAGTGAAAGTCAATCTAAACCATCGTCAACAATACAAAACAAGTAAAAGTCTAAGCGTCCAACTTATTACCCTTCAACTATAATTTCATTTTAATAACTATCATCAGATCCATCTGGTAAGCAAGACAATTACAACTCCTTTGTTCTTAACAATTTCTTTTTAGGTCAGTAGTAAAATGCCATAATAAGTCTGCAATTAATAAAAGTGTAATTACATTTTTTAATACCCGTTCAATTGGCGTATGAAAGAAATCGAAGGCTAGGAATTGGTAATTGTGGAGAGATCAAAATCTCGATTAATTCGCTATTGTACACAGAGGAAGGTGTTGTTGTTGTATTGAAACTTTTAATTACAGGACTGATTAATTACTGCATAAATAAACTTGATTGTGCAACAATTAAACAGTATATTTAAGATGTCTTTGTTATTTTTACAGTTTTAAATTAATTATAAAGTTTATTTTCAAAAGCTATCACGCAATTAGCATCGTAGATGACATTAAAATCCTTTAAACTACCAGAACAAAAAATTAAAATGAGAATATCAGCAGAAAAAACTAAATGTATAGTGATCAGTAAAGAGCCGCGTAGATGCAAACTAGAAATAGACGGCCAAATTGTAGAACAAGTAATGAAATTGAATTACCTAGGAGTAGAGATCACTAGTGACAGGGATATAAGAACAGAGACCACAAGGCAAGCATCAAAAGCGGCAAGAGTAAGTGGTTGTCTCCGAGAAACCATATGGAGAAACAAATATCTGACCACGGAAAGCAAAATGAAAGTATACAAGACAACAGTAAGACCAATCCGAACATATGCAGCGGAGACAAGGACCGATACAAGAAAGACGAAACAACAAATCAACAATATCGAAATGAAAGTATTAAGATCAATAGCAGGCATATCATTAAGAGACAGACAAAGCAACAGAAGTATACGCGAACAATGCAAAATTCAAAATATTAACAGGTGGATAAAAACAAGAAAAACACTGGAACGAACATGTAAACCGAATGGGACCAGATAGATTAGCGAACATCAACACAAAAAGGTGGAAAGATAATGTACAGTCAACAACGACTTAAACAGAATAAGAGGCAGACAAACAGGAGTAATCCAAGTCGCACGAAGAAGAAGAAGAAGAAGAACAAAAATGGACACACGATATATTACGGAAGAGAAGACGTTATTTACAAAGAAAGGTACAATAGGCGTGTTTTATAAATTTTAAACAATTAGCGATAGAGTGAATAGGAAGCAAATTTATAAAATATTGCGAAAGATTGGGATACCAAATGAAATTATTAGGTTAGGCAATATGACACTGAATGTGCCGATCAAGGAATCAAAGGGTTTAAATCAATGGATTACGAAACAAAGGGAGAATTACATGATCTCCTTCTTCTTCACTCAGGTAGATTTTAGTGTTGGAAACATCGTTTGAAAAGACCGAATAGGACAGAACAAGGGATCCGACTTAGAACGAGATCCTACAATATCCACAAGGAATAATACGAGGAAAATAACAATACCATACATAAAAGGATATTCAGAAAAATTTAAAAAGATTTAATTTCCATTTACGCTGATGACACGAAATTATATGTGAATCCAACTATTAACCAACATGTTCTTCAACAAGATCTTGACGCAATATTCAAATGGTCCTCAGAATGGTTACTTCCGCTTAACATTGAAAAATGCGTTGTTTTACATATCGGCAAAAATAACCCATCACTACCGTACTTTATTAATGGACATCCCTTAAACTCGGTAACCTCCCACAATGATCTCGGAGTGATAATTAATAGTGACTTAAATTGGTCTGATCACATAGTGTCGGTGTGTAAACGTGCAAACTCGAAACTGTTTTTGATCCGTAAATGTTTTACACGTATATCTCTAACTTCTGTTAGTAAACTTTACTCAATATACGTTAGACCTATTCTTGAGTTTGCCGGACCAGTGTGGAATCCAGATCTCATTCGCGATAAGATCCTACTTGAAAATGTTCAGCGTAAAGCTACAAGACTGGCATACGGTCGTGTAAGACCTAATTATGAAGATAGATTATCCATGGCTCATCTTACGACATTCGAGCAGCGACGTCTTCGAGGTGATCTAATTATGTCCTTCCGTATTTTAAAACATAACTTTGGAAACCTAAGCACCATATTCACTTTGAATCAAGACGGAAGATTAAGAGGCCATCGATACAAATTGAAAAGGGAACAAACTACTGCAAGGTCCAGGGTGAACTTCTTGCCAAATAGAATCTTTAATATCTGGAACAATTTGGATCAAGACACCATATCGGCAACTAGTGTTAACATCTTTAAAAATAAACTTGATAGTGGTTTATTTTATTTATAGGATTTTTTTTTTCTTTGACAGCATTATTTATTTATTTATTTATTGTCTCACCATTCAACTTTTGTATGATATACTTAATTGTTTATGTTTACTTAACTTTATAATTGGTATTAGTTTTTATAAGGATGTTTTTTATTTTTGATTTTTGGGCATAATAGGAGCTCGTTCCTCTGCCCTTATTTGTAATATAATAATAATAATAATAAAGATAGGAAATAAATTTAACGTTTCAACAATTCAAAACAACAAACATATTGAGATCTATTTTATCTAAAACTAAACCTAACAATAAACAAGAATGAACAAAGAATTGTATTTATAAAATACCTTGTGAATACGATCATTTTTATTTAGGTGAAACGTCAAGACCATTAAATGTTAGAATAAGTGAACATCAATCTTATATTAAAACTTAAAGAATTTGATAGATCTCAAACATGTAAACGCGCATGGGAAAATGAACCTGGGTTCAATGATTCAACTATAGTCCTAAAAGAAACAGATGGTAAAAAGAGAAAAATCAAAGAAGCGGCTCTAATTATGCCAAATGAGACCAATTGCGTCGCAAATTCCTCGGCAGAATGCAGTAGGATCTGGTTAATCATATTAAAAGAGGAAATCAATAAAAAGAAAATACCACTAAATAGCTTCAGAACAATATTAGTACTTTATTTACCCTAAAATTCTCGGAGACCTGGTTATAAATCTTTATTTTTGATCGAAGATCGTTGTAGAACATAGTATTGCTTTCACAAGTGTAATATTAATCGACGAGCTTTCCAGTACTTGCCAGAGTCTACATAGGGGTATTGTATCATAAGCTTTCGTCAAGTCCACGAATAATAGATCATTTGGTCTATCTCTAGTCATTCTTTTTTCATTTAGTTGGGTTAAAGTATAGTTGTGGTCGATGCAGGATGTTGTCTATCACAGTAAACTTTATTTTATATAGATAATAGATCTGCGAATAGTTTTATTGTAAAGAACCTCTCTGACTTGTTGAGTCTTGTAATTCATAAGATATAAATCTTTCACATAAGATATAAATATTTCATAAAGCTCGAACCAAGATCGCTGGAATTTAACAGAAGACATAGATTTTATGATAGCATCTGTATATATCATTGTTATTAATAATTGTTATATCCCGGAATGAGGTCAAAATAGTGATATATTATCCCATAACTTTCTTGAAACTGGAAACAGATCGCAGATGAACTTATTCATAGTCTGAATTCAACACGACAGCAAAACTGATAGATAGACTAGACAGTGAAAAACCTAAACTTTCAAAAATCAAGTCGGAAAGCCTAGGCTCTAATAAGGAAACTTGGAAATGGTAAAAGCTTTTAACAACGGAAAGCAGGTTGATGGAAAGGGTAAACTTTGTTGCCAAACTATCCACATTTAAGAGAGGCGTATTTGAACACCTAATTGCTTCAAAATATTTATAAAGGACCACTGAAGCAATAAAACAATTAAGAGGTATTTTCCTTCGATTTATTTACACAATAGACTTAGGGCTGGTTCAAACATTGACAATTATCGCAATTCTGATAGTTACATAAAGAGTTATACAAATATTAGCTTTACAGTGAGTGCGGGAGGCAGAGGCTTTACATGAAATGATAAAATTGAGAGAGACCAACTATATACGTTTTAACACAAAACACCGGGTTTACAAGCGCATTTATCTCTTACGCACCACGCACTTTTCGGGATCACACACAACCGGCCTTTACTTGCCGAGAGGCAAATTGGCACTGTCTCTCTTAAGTTATATATCGAGGGGAGGACGGGTCCCTTATGAAGGGCATCAGTCGCACACACGTTAACACGAGAGCTGACGACCTGAGCACACAATTTGATAAAATAACTATACTACGATTACACTATTATACAGGTTGTTTTTACAACAGGTATAAACCCAAACTTAGTGGTTCTCATATTGTTTCGAAAGCAACAGCTACCAGAGATACAGCTCACAAACGAGACATAAAGAAACATTTAAAAGCCTTGAAATCGCAATCAATCGAAACCGAACACTGTCGCCCTTTCACAATTGAAGAAATAGATATCGCCCTTAAAGACATTTCCCCGGGTAAAGCTCCAGGTTTCGACGGCACCGAATTCATACTCAATTGCGAAAAATACAGAAAAACTTGGCTATCACATTTCTTCACAAACATAATTCAGACCGACAAAGTCCCACGGGAATTCCAACACTCAAAAGTAATAGCAATACTAAAAACTGGGTAAACCAGCTGACCAAAAAGCTATCAACCAATTACTCTACCTGTTTATAATGTATAAACTACTCGAAAGATTCATTTTTGACAAAATAAGCCTCACAATTCTCAAAGCTATATCAATTGAGAAAGCAGGTTTTAGACCAAACAAAGGTTGAACAGACCAGGTATTATCTCTCTGTACTTACATAGAAGCCGGCTTTCAAATAAAGCTAAAGAGTTCTGCTGGGTTCATAGATCTGTCAGCAGCTTTAGATACCATCTGGCGAGAAGGAATGATTTATAAACTCTTACGCACTATTCCTTGCAAATTCACCGCTAGATTAATAGAAAGTACGCTCACCGACAAAGTATTTAAGTAACTATAGGATCCGAAGTAAGTACCCACAGAAAACTCAAAAATGGTCTGCCACAAGGCTCGGTACTCGCACCACAGCTTTTTAGCCTTTACATCGCAGACATGCAGACAACAATATCAACAAAGTTTGGCTATGCTGACGACTGGGCTTTATTAACACAAACAAAGTCACTAAAATAAGCTGAAGAGATTCTTACGGAAGACCTAGAGGTTATGGGAAATTACTTTTAAAAATGGAGACTTCGCCCCAATGCCTCCAAGACCGAAGTAACCTGCTTCCACCTAAACAACAATCTGGCGTCAAGAACCCTTAACATTGAAGCCACTTTGATAACACACGACTCAACCACAATAAGTTTTCAAAATATCTAGGCGTGGCCTTGGACAGAAACGTTACGCTTTAGAGAACATTTAAGTACAGTTGTCGAGAAGCTAAAAACCAGAAATAACATAATTCAGAAGCTCGGCGACACAACATGGGGGACATCGGCATCCACACTCAGGTCTTCAGGCTTAGCTCTTGTTTATTCCGTAGTTGAATACTGCGCGCCAATATGGATCAACAGTGCTCACGTTAAAAAGATAGATGTCCAGCTAAATAACACCATGAGAATGATCGCTAGAGTAATCAAATCTACACCAACACATTGGCTACCAGTGCTGAGCGACATTCCACCACCATATCTTCGCCGACTCAATCTGCTTACCAAAAAATATAACAAGATTTTTGCAACACGGCGCTGCCGATTCATAATTATATAGAAGATGCAACCAAAAGTCGACTGCGCTCCAGAAAATCTCCAATACAAACTGTAGAATCAGCCGCAGCCACAGGGTTTAATATGATCACCAAATAGATCCAAGAATGGTCGGCAGCTCAACCAAATACAGCCATACCTTGCATCACCTCCTGGATTTTACCTACCACGTAAGACCTGGTGCACACTTAACCGCATCAGAACTCAACATGGTCGATGTGCAGACATGTTGCACAAATGGAGCAAGCTGCCATCACCGTCATGCAGCTCACAAGACCTGTTTGCGATGATTGAGTCGACTAACTATATAAACAACCTCCACGTTTGCCTATAAACTGGGCATGATTTAAGTATTTTTATATCGAGTCCATTTTAACTTTTATTGTAATGTTTATTGTAATATTATAGATGTGTCGAAATGCCATACGCTAAATAAAATTGTTATTAAATTTGTAGGAAGAACATGTGAGTATTATTTGGCCGATTCTCTTCATACATATGTAAGTACAAGGTTCTGACTTAGGTTGGTTCCTATTGAAGATATAAAATAATCAACTGTAGTTGTAGTGTGTATAAGTATAATAATCTCAAGGCAGACAAATCATGAAGAAGGAGCAGCAAAAAATTGTATAAAGAGCCAAAAATAATAAAAACAGTAATTAAAAATTCCAAAATATGATATTTAGCACATATAGATATATGTGTAAACCTCTTTATAGTGGTAACTCAATAAAGAAAAAATCGCGAAAAATAATAGGAAAGAAAGGTCTAGAAGCAAAAAAAACATTGTGGCATTGGTCATAAGTAGACTTCGGCAAATATGCAAATAAAAATGTAGAAAATATGCGCATAAATATGCACGTGTTTACCCGAAAATATGCAAATATTTTACAAAATATGCATACAAATAAATAAAAAAATCGTAAAATAGTAACAATTTTATTTAAAAAAAAAGTGTACATAACTAAATATTTCCTACTATTCATTAAGATTTACATTTATTTTAAGTAACTACATCATTTTTAAGTACGAATAAACTTATTTAGAATTATGGTAACAATAAATGACCAAGTGGTGTTCAAAATTTTCTAACAAAAACTTGTGGCTTCTGTCTGAGTACATATATTTATATATGGAAAAACTTCAACTGATGTAACGGGAGCATTTTTCAAACTAACCAAAACATTTGGTTCTAAATTAATTGTTTCCGAAATATTTCCAGCTAGAACACTGACTACTTCAGAAAGAATATGGTAACCTTTATTTTTTTCCATAGTAGCTTCAAATTTTTTTAAAATATCTTTTCCAATATTACCTCTAACGTTCCGACAACATGATGCAAATTCTTTTATTAATGCTGTACTTTCGAACAATGACAGTTTTGGTGATTCTAACTGAGTAATTGTTTTTTGAACAAAACTAAAATTTGATTTTATAAATGAAAGTTCTTGTTGAAGCAAGTTACTCTGAAAAGTTTGTTTAGAATCCAAAAGAGATTGGGAACTTTCATCTGTTAACGTATCAATTATGTTCTTTATTTTAACAAAACGATCTGCATAAAAATTAGCTGCTTCTAACCATGTTCCCCATCGCGTTAAAATAGGTTGTGGTGGAAGAGGAATGTTAGGTAGAATTTCTTTATAAAGTTGAATTCTTATAGGAGATTTAAGAAATACTTTTTTTGACACTGGATATCATGGTATTTACAAGAGGAAACTTTTTTCGTATTTCCTCTGCAACTCTGTTTAATCCATGCACTACACAAGTAACATGTATTAAATCTGGGAAAAATATTTTTAAATTTTGTCCTGCTTTCACCATATAAGGAGCAGCATCCGATAAAATAAGCAGTAATTTATTAGAAGGAATAGTTGTCGGAAGAAAAAAAGTTGCTAATGTTTCTTGTATAAAACGCGAAATTGTTAAAGCATTTGTTTCTCAAGTTGCTGGCATGAAATAAGATGAGATTTTGGTAAGGTATCTTCTTTAAGAACACCAATCAATAAATGAGCAATATCCTTTCCTGAGGAATCAGTGGTTTAGTCTACAGATATGTAAAAATAATTATCTGCAATTTTTTCCTTAATATTAATTAACACTGACGAGTATAGCCTGTTCACATTATTTCTTCTTAGAGACCGATCACTTGGAACATTAAGTTTGCAATATTTTTTTAGAAACGAACTAAAATTTACATTTGCTAATTTTGAAAGCGGTATGTTTGCAGACACTAATGCGCGACACAAGTCTTCATTAAAAGTTTCTTGCTCATCTAATTTTTTTGAAGTAGATTGGAAACATTTAGCCATTGAAGTTTGATGTTTTCCTCCTATTTTTCCTTTTTTTGCAATGTGTGAAGCAGTTCTCACATGTTGGTCTATCTGAAATTTCTTCTCACATGCTATCTATAAATAAAAATAAAAACCTTTATTTTAACCCAACCTTTAAAATATAAAAATATACAAGGTGTTTTTGGTTAATCAAATAACTGGTTTGGAAAAAAAAACACTCGCTAAGTGTTTTTAAATGCAGTATTAATCCACAAATTAGTTTTTGTTACTAACCATTCATCATCGTACATCATATAACTTATTTTAAAATTCAACAAAAGTTTTTTTTTTGTTAATTCAATTACAATAAAAATAATTGTGTTTTAGAATGGCTGACTTCATAAAAAAAAGTAAAGGTGAAAAATTTTTCTAAATACACACCATTGTATTGTACCATGGACAATTTTTTTCTCACTAAAGGAAGCTATTTTTCATTTAAAAACAACCTACGAGTACTAAATTTCAAGTAAATACGTTTATTGGTTTTAAAGTTATTGTTGTTATTAACTAAAAGAATTTAATTTTTTTTAATTTTAACACCCTGTATCTCGAAAAGTAAATAAGTTTGACCCCTCATTAACTATATCGTTTTGTTCAATTTTTCGAGAAGTATCTACAGTCAAACGTTGTAAGTGTCATTTGGAAACGGAAACACCCTGTATGTATGAAATATTAGATATTTAATAGAAAATAGTAGATACTTACAATTTTGCCACAGACTGAACAGTAGATTTTTCCCATATCCATAGACAGCTCTTTATAAGGTTTAATCCAAGTTGAAGCACTGGTTGTTTTAGGCATTATAAAATCACAATCTTCCTTTTTGTTACGCACAACGAGTGTTTACGCTTTGAATATCAAAACAAAAATGATTTACAAATCTGAGCATCAAATTAGAAATGTTTAGGTACCTAATTCAATAAACTGGAAGATTTTGGAAAATCCCTAAATTAGGAACAAAACTATTAGCCGTCTACCTGCTGTTAAGATACAATAAATTGTAGATAGATTTGGGGATTAGATCATAAAATGCAAATGAGCGAACCCTTAGCGATTATCCAATAACTGAATGCCTCAGTGACCGAGACTTTCTAAGAATGTTGAGGGCTACTTAAATTGATCTTCTTTGAAATTGTAAATGTTTTGTACCTGTAGAGATTACGTACTTAGATCATTTCTTGATTAAAATGACTACAAAATTTTATACAAGAATTGAAATAAATTGGTATGTTTAAAAATTTTCAAATACAGTATAAAAATCTGAACTTTTATGCACTTTATGCAAACTTTTATACAAATATGCCAAAATATGAAATATTTGCATAAAATATGCACAAATATGCAAAATATGCAATATGCATATTTGCCGAAGTCTAGTCATAAGTCAATGATAGGCACAAATAACTGAATCTCTTTTCCGAATGGCAGTCAATAAGGTGCTGATCGTTAACATTGCGACATAAAACACAGTGAACAATCCAAATCTCAAAAGAATACTTCCACAAATACCACAAAATGTAAAAAGGATTATTTCGGAATTACGGAATAATCTTTTGCGGAAAATTGAAACATTTTCCAATTACAGGTTTGGCGCCACACCGGTTATAGAATTTTTCCGGGCAGTAACTCGATTGAGGATAGGCAGATAGAAAAGAAAATCCAATTGGTCCTTTATTGAAGGTAGAAACGAGAAATGAAGACCAAATTGAAAATAACTGCGTTCACGCACATTTTAATTGGTTGGAGATTACAACACGGATTTATTGCTGTCAATTCTACACTGTAAAAAGTCCTTTTCGAAAGGTTTCAATACATAAGTATGCGGGATCATTTTTTTCTAAAGTTTTGCCTATACAGCGATATCACTATGTATATTTTAACTATTGTCATTATTGTTTTTATTATACTGAAAGAATAATAAAAGACAAAATTCAAACTCAAATAAAAAAACATTTTGGTCTTTGTCTGATCTTGTGGCCGTTTGTCTAGTATATTTTCACATATTTTCATTGCAATGCTTAAAGAGATTGTTATCATTCTGTAATTATTGCAGCTTTTTCTGTCACCCTTTTTAAAAATGAAGCCATCTGCCAATCTTTGGAACCCGTTGTTTTTCCAAGCTGTCCCTGTTTCTTTAACCTCTTTCCACGGTTTTTTATCATTTCTGTTGTTACTGTATTGCTACATGGAGCTTTCCTGTTCCAGCTCTCTGCATTTGTAGCTCTCTATGTGCTTCCTTTAGTTTATCGATGAATATCTTTTCTTTATAATTTTCTTCTGGTGTTTCTTCCATTTCATATCTCTTTTTTTGTTAATTTTTATTGAGACTGCGGCCATTAAAGATTAAATTTATTTTTTCTTGTTTTTAGGATCATCTTTGTTCTTTCCAATTTGACATTTAATAATATCTTAGCTCGGATTAATCTGTGGTCGCTTCCTATTGAAAATTTGTTGAGTATTTCGATGTCTTTGATTACTTCTTTTCTTTTTGTTATGGTATAATCTAATTCATTTTTGACACTGCCATCTGGGCTGATCCATGTACATTTACGCTGAGACTTTTTATCTAAAAAAGAGTTATCGTGGATAAATTTACCTGATGTAAAAATTCAGCAATCTTTGCCTTCGTTCATTTCTTTCACCATATCCATATCTACCCATTGCTAATTCTGCATTATCGTGTTTATATTTAAACAAGATGATGCAGAACTTTCGCATTATCCATTTTCCATTATCCAATTTCGCATTAAAGTCGCATTAAAGTCGCATAAATTTTAAATATATTTTTCTTCTTCTATTTTTTTTTCTCCTCTGAAATACGTGTCCCGATTTAGGAGTAATTTGGGCTTCTCCTCTTCGTCTTATTTCGCTGATGTCGATGATGTCCCATTTTATTCTTTTCAGCTCTTCCTATAGTTCCATCATCTTCCGGTCTGATATAAGAGTTTCTAACATTGTATGAAGTAATATGCAGTTTTCGCTCTTTGTAGTAGCCTGATTGTTTCCGGGGATTCTTAGCGCCCTCTGCTCCAAACCTGTCCCAACCGCTACCTTGGTTGGGGGTGTTGGAGCCGCCGGAGACTGAGAGTTTCGTCTTTCATGGAAAATAACTGTTGGGGTTTTAAGCCATTAAAACGCCACGCTTGGCTAGTACGTGTTGGCGAGTTGGTTTGGAAGTGGAGGGAGGAAAGTGTGGAGATGGGAATACTTTGGGTTTTGACATGGTTTCTCCGAGGAAGGGAGGCTGGGGAAATCCATGAACTCTCGTGGGCAGGTGTGCTATTCTTAAAGTAGATCTATCCCCTGCCGGGAGCGCAGAGAAGTATCCACCCTCTAAACATTCTGTTGGGGTACAACGTTAATATAATTTATCGTATTTCCCCTATATAAGTCGCCTTTTATTGTTATTTTTTTATTTATCTGCTTAAAATATGATTATATTAAATACATGTTATTTATAAACATTATTAATTTGCGATTTAGAAATAATTTTTCCATATACTCTTATTAAATTTGAACAAATCAGTTTTTTAGTATTGAAAAATTATTTTTAGAACAAAAAATCGTAGATATATTATTTTTTAAAACATTATAACTTAATTAATTATTAATTATTATTTTCTAAAAAATTATAACTTCTTAAAGTTTATATTCATTAAATGAATTTGCCTCGCATATACTATAATACCGCGTAGTATTAACGCTCTGTAGTAGTCTGTTGATGTCAAATCTCTAAATAGAAAAGTTTTCAAAAGTGTTCCACTAAAAAATTGATGAGTACTTAGATGAGAGTCTTCTTGTAATATCTCATCCTATACATTTCAACTGTCAAACCCGCTATATACTTGTGTCGATTAAGATCTATTAAGATCTAAGATGTCTAAATTGGCCTATAACAGTAATAAGAAAATGACAGATTATTTGACTTTTTTAATAAAACAATGATATGTGCAGTACATCGTTTTACAGAAGCATTTATTCCTCACACCGTAACGTATTCGAAATCCTACTTTGCACCATTTGTTTATCGTTCAACGTGAATAAAAACCACGAACATTTTTTTCCCGTAATTAAGTCTTAAAAAAACGTGATTGCGGCGGTTAGTGTCCCTAGGGCTTTCGTAGCTCGTTTCTTGTTAGGTAGGTGAATGTCAGGATAACGGACCGCGAGCTCGGAAAACCAGCATCAATGGCTATGGTATGTCGGTCATCAAGATGGTAAGGCAGAACCGGCGCGACACAGCGTTAAGATCACGTTTATGAAGGTCACTGAATGTTTAAGTTATAGGTTAGTTATATCAAAAATTTTGAAAATGCAAATTGCATGCTCATACAATATAGAATTCAAAACAAGTTATTTATAGTATAAATTATTTATTCCGCAGAGATCCCCAAACTTATTCAGTTATATTTGATGAGGTTTTTTTATTTGACATTAATATGATGTTCTTATTATTACAATCTAGTCTATAAGACCAATAAGCAATTTAATTCCAACCTAACTTAACTAACAGAATCTATTAATACCCAGTTACACTCTTTAGCGTTCTTAGTTTTAATATCTTAGTTTAATACACTTTAACTTATTTCTGGCATTAATTCTGATGTGTGGTTTGTGATTTTGGACAGGGACTGATCTTGCCTTTCGTCGGTGCTCTCATACATTTCGCGATAAAAGGATTCGACAACCTCAAGGGTTTTGGTTCTATCAATAGTAATGTTTCCATCTTTGTTTCTTATTTTGTACATGTTTTTGTTGCCTATGTTGTTCGTATTTCGCCTCAAAACTTTTAAACTTTTGTTTTCTTGAATTATTTTAGTTATTTCTCTTGTATTGTTTTCTTTTACGTCTTTTCGGATTGACTGGTGGATATCTTTATTTAATTTCTTCATTATTGTGTAGTTGGAGCCAAATTTTTCCGCCAGCTGTCTTCCTTTACCTATTAGGTCTTTGGTGTTTTGGCTTAGTTTTTCTTTATTGGTCAGAACGGTCGGGCAGCACTCCCTTAATCGGTAGCAAGGATATTGGCCAATACGACGTCATTTTATGTGGCGGTTTGCTTGGTTTTGGGATCATGATGATCTCAGATACTTTACATAGATGTGGAATATAATTTAAACAAAGCGATACGTTAATTATGTTGGTAAGTTTAATCAGGGCCTTTCTAGGTAGCTCCTTAAGGACATGCCAGGGGCCTTTTTGGGATTAACGTTCGAGTCTATTTCATTTCTAACCTCTTTTAGTGTGGTTAAAGGAATAGCCACATCATCTTGTCGAACAACTTCTGGGAGAGATTCATTTATGTCTATTATATATGGTTGGAAAGCACTTTCGAAATAGTTTACAAATACTAATGCTTTTTGTTCGTTGTTTTTCACCCAACCTCCTTGTTTATTTTGTATAGAAGGCGTTTACATAATTGGTCTCTTTAAATTCTTGGTGGTCTTCCATAACGAGTATTCAGTACTAAAATCATTTGTCAAATGTATCAGGAATTCGCTAATAGATCCACAAATTTAACAGCAAACGATTCTTTCCTTATAATAGAACAAATATCAATAATATTCCAACTAATAAAAGACAAGGACCAACTAGTCCAGATCTCATACTAAATTTACATAAGGAACTTATATCTTCTAGATCTCAAAAACCTAGGGGAGCAATATTACATAGCAATATTTATACATAAGAGTAAAATTAGTAATCAATTGGCTTCACTCCTCTCAGACTTGAGTATGATAAATTCAAACTTAGAGTTATAGATTAAGTTCTTCTTCTTAAAGTTCCATCTCCTATCGGAGGTTGGATATCATAACGGCTATGGTCACTTTGTTAGCTGCTGCTCTGAAAAGTTGTAGTGAACTACAGTTAAACCATTCTCTAAGGTTTTTCAGCCAGGAGATGCGTCTTCTTCCTATGCTTCTTCTTCCTTGGATCCTTCCTTGCATAATAATTCTCAGCAGCTCATATTTTTCTCCTCTGGTTATGTGACCCAAATATTCTAGTTTTCTTCTTTTTATGCTGTTCATAATTTCTAACTCCTTATTTAGACGTCGTAGTACCTCAGCATTGGTAATCCTTTGAACCCACTGAATTTTTAATATTCTTCTGTAACACCACATTTCGAACGCTTCTATTTTCCTTATGTGTTGTTTCTTCAATGTCCAAGCTTCCATTCCGGATAGATTAAGTTACAAAAGTATAAATGTAAATAAAAAAGAGCTAGAAAACGTAGTTAAATCATCTTTAGTTCTAAATATACCGTCACATTCTTAGATCAATATGATGCAATAGAACTGCCATTCGGAAGTTTCTAATAAATCAGGAATAAGCTCCTTCGCCCACTTTGTCTTTCCACGATCATTCGCCCATTTCCTCTGCCACTCATCTATCGTTCTCTCTCTCTCTCTCTTTCTCATTTATATTTCCATCCATCCACATCCAATGACACACAGAGCCTCATTTGAAGCCAACCTGTAGGCGCTAAATACCTTGAGGAACATTCGCCTGTGCGAAGTCTCCATCAGCTAGGAGTATTTCGCAATGTTCAGTACGCTATACCACACGCGGGGGAGCGTAGATCCCCACCTACTTAAAAACTCCATTTTCCTTCTTTTGGTGCTACCTGGGCCTCCAATGTTCGGCATTAGCCGTACCAAAGACTCCAGACTTTGGTTGGCCATCTCCACCGTCATTTGGACGTGAATTCCAAACCTCAGTTCTTCCGACAGCCAGACTCCGACATACTTAACCGATTTAACCGAGGCAGCCACCACCCTTTCTACTATAAAGCAAAGAGAGGATTTGTCCCGGCTTTCTTTGAAAACTACTACCTCAATTTTTTGCTGTATATCGTTTTCTCTGATACACCTATTAATACGACTGAGGGCTGTGTTAACCGCATTAGCCATGTCCGTTTTCTAAATCGCCTTCGCAACCAGTGCAAGATCATCCGCATAAGCTACAAGAGTGCATCCCGTTGGCATCTGTAGCCTTAGCACCCCATTCCATGGGTACACAGGACAACAGGACAGTCCACAGGGTAGGACCTAGTACCGAATCCTGCAGAACACCCTGCGACAACCTGATGCTGGTATCTTTTTCCCTTATAGACCTGTCAATAAAGTATCTGTCAACCACGTTGACCTGGTACTCACTAATACACAATTCTCTTAGCCTACACATAATTTTTTCCCATAATGCCGTGTTAAAGGTATTCTTGACGTCAAACAGATGAGAGATACCCTTTTTTATCTTACGTAACTAAAGAGGTCACTTCTGTGACCGCATCTATGGTGAACCTTTTGGCACTAAAACCATATTGGCGGTTGCTCAGCGCATGCTTTTCTTCCAGCTCTTGCTCAAGGTTATCTACCCATGACATAGCACAACAAATTACGTGGTCGACTTTAAAAGAACCTTATAGATCT
The DNA here is from genome assembly GCF_040954645.1 of Diabrotica undecimpunctata. Classification (NCBI taxonomy): domain Eukaryota; kingdom Metazoa; phylum Arthropoda; class Insecta; order Coleoptera; family Chrysomelidae; genus Diabrotica; species Diabrotica undecimpunctata. Next base: position 10,835 of record NW_027312501.1, on the reverse strand, counting down.
AAGCACAAACTAATACAATTCAACAAGTAAAGTATACTATCTAGAAACTTAAAGCTACCAATTGGGACCTTTACACTTGTGTATTAGACGCCACAGAACCAAAAACACCATTAACGGTTATTATTGATAATATTAAAAAAGCTGTGATTACAGTAACTCTGACAGAATATAAAAGATACGACGCAGTAGCAAAAAAAACTTTTAAAGAACCTAAAAGGAAAATAAAAAACATTTCAATTAAAGAAGTGTGGAAGAAAGGAAACCAACATAAAAATCGTAATCAAACAAATAGGATTTCAATCAATCCTAATGATGACTGGATACGTGAATTAAGTTAAACTCTACCTCCTCCCACCATGGATAGAAAATGATATTACCCAGCAAATAATCATAGTTAACAAACATAGTTCCTTTTTATCATCGGTATTTCTCTTATGAGAACCTGAACAATGCTTTAAATTAACAAACAATAAATCCCGTGGTATAGATAACATCTCATCCAGTATGTTATATAAAATGCGTTTGGAACATAAAAACAATTCGATTTGGAACAAAATCCTTTTTCCAATAATGTAGAGAAAGTATATAATAGTACCTGGTATATAAAAAACCTCTATTCTACATATAAAAGAGTAGCTTATATTATAATAGACCTAGATAATAAAACCAAGATCAAGGTTTATACAAGTGTATGCTCCCACAACAACACATCAGGAAGAGGTAGTTGAAATGTTCTATCTACGAAGATTTGATAACAGCATTAGAAGAAAAGGATACAAAGTATGCCAGCATTATGGGAGATTTCAACGCAAAATTAGGTAAAGAAGAAGAAAATACTGAAACTAAAATAGAGATGCATGGTTATAGCACACGAAACGAAAGAGAGAACTTCTTAGAACAACAAAATTTATATGCCATGAACAAACACTTCAAGAAACCAGCAAACCGAAAATGGATGTGTATATCTCCCGATAAGAAGACGAAAAACGAGATTGATTACTTCTTGTGTGGGAACAAAGACATTTTTGAAGATATAACTGCTCTCAATCGATTCACAACTGGCAGCGATCATCGCCATTTAATAGCAAGGATTCTTGTTAAACAGACGAAAACTAGTAGAAACATAATTATTCAGTAATCAGATAGATTAAACTAAAATGCGACAGAAGGGAGATGGGTAAAGAGAAGTCTTAAGAAAAGAATTTGTAAAACATTCTCAACAAGAATATTCTGACATGAACACAATTAATAAAGAAATACAACGAAAGCTCTTGAAAGCAGGACTGACTGTTGCAAAGAAAACGAAAAATAAAGAAGACAGAATAAGTGATGGAACAAAACAGTTGATGGAAAAGAGACGCACATTTCTAAGCGAAGGAAAGCCGATGGTTTCAAAGAATTGAATAAACAAATAAAGAAGCGAGTAAAGGAAGATTTAAGGATCTACAATGAAAAAAAGGTAGAACAAATAATAGAAAAGAACCGAGGCCTGAAATGCTTAAGATCAAACTTAAGAAAGCCTATAATAATCTCATTGAAGGATAAAGATGGAAAAAAAATAAGAGAAAAGAACGAAATCCTAAAAGTTAATCAAATATTTTACTGTGATTTAGATTACTCAAACAAGAACCCAGATAACACTGCAAAGAAAGATATTAAGAGAAAGATAACGAATGTCAACTCAGAAATACTCCCTAACATAGAATCCTTTGAAATAAAACAAGCTATAGCACAACTAAAGAACAATAAGACTCCCGTCAAATGGAATACTTGTAGAAATGTTGAAGGAGGGGAGTGAAATTATTCACGAAGAATTGAAAAATTTTTTCAACGAATGTCTTCACAGAGGCGAAGTCCCAGATGATTGGAATGAAAGTTTGACAATAGTTCTCTTCAAAAAAGGAGACAGGGAATAAGAACTTCAGCAAATGGTGACGTAAATATACTTGAAGAGAAGCTTATCAATATTGGGCTACCAATTTTCTTTAAAAATTAGTTAAAAAGTTAGAAGTTAATTAGTTAGAAATTTAACAACTTTTGGTTATAAATCAAAATACACATTACAATTTTTTAAATAGGTAATCTTTTTAAAAAGGATTTTCGAAGTGGAAATCGAAACATCGAACAGCAGTTAACAATGTTATTTTTATTACAATTAATTGTAGCTTATTCCCATATAACAATAAACGTATTTAAGTTAGAAATACCACAAAAAAATAGTTTCAGAACTTTTTTCTAGTAGATAATCCTGTAAAATAATTTCATAGTCATCATATTGGCAGTTTATGAAATAATTTAAGAGTTCCATACATTTAAAGCGCATTATATTTCCAGGAAGCCGGTTCTGTACAATTAAATAAACTCTTACTATGAACTAGAATAGCAACCACAGAGGAAAAGGATTAATATAAGCCCCGTCAGGTGGTTATTTTGCCATAAATTTAAGTGTCTAATCAGATCGTTTGTAATGAAAGTAGTATATGGATCATTTGTTAACGGTAGGTTTGTAATTAATCCGTAATTGTACAACTTCGTAAACAGAGTATAGGAAATCATTACTATCTATATCGTAATGATATTAAACAGTAACATATTGATTATTATAGAAAGAAAAATTTATGTGTGCTAACTTATAAAGAGAAATTATAACGAGTAGTAAGTTGTGGTAGTCATAGTAGGTTATGATTGTTATGTTTTATCTAATTTTCGTTTATTTTTTTAAATAAAAAAAACTCAGTATATAACTGCAATTTTTGTAAAAAGAAATCATTTTTGGTCATGCCAATAAAATTCCTGTTATACAACCCAGATAGGTTCATCTACTTGCTATAATCTTTTTTATATAAGCCGCTAAAGTTACCTATCTTAGTTAACCCTTTCATTACTGTGGGGACATATTATGTCCCAGCGGATTTAAAAAAAAGCTGTTGACATCTGTGTGTCCCCAAAGCCCGTGTTATTTGAACGCATCTGTATTTTTAGACATTCCTTAAGTAGACTTTACACTACATGATTTTATCATATGACAATATCATATGAGATTTGTTATGATTCCTCGTTTCTATGATGTTTTAAAAACTCGTATTTACACTGCATGATAAGTTACGACTTATGATATGAGTGAGATTTTATTGATTTTTCTTTTTGTTTATGGTCATAGAGATATTAGACACAGTATAGGTATCAACTATTAGATTTTGAAACCATTGAAACCAGAACAGTCTTACATATCTTCAACTAATGTTACAGAAATAAAGTCCTTTATTGGCTTGCTATATTTGCTTGGTGCAATAAAAAATTCAGGCTTGACATTACTGGATGGGTTTTCTCCAGTTTTTGGTCCCAGTTTATTTCGTTGCTTCATGAGCAAAAATCGTTTTGAGTTTTTGTTGAGAGTGCTGCGCTTCGATTCTAAGATCACGAGGGAACAACGAAGGAGAACAGATAAATTTGCTCCATTCAGAGAATTCTGGAGTTTATTCGAGAGTAATTGCAGAAAAAATTACACTCCATCGGAGTATATAACCGGAGTATATAAAAAAAGGAGACAAACTCCAGTGCAAAAACTACCGTGGAATTTCTCTACTATGTACAGCGTATAAAGTCCTCACGTATATTATAAACCAGCGACTCCAACCACTAGCAGAAAATATTATTGGAGAATATCAGACGGGCTTCAGACGGGGAAGATCGACAATGGATCAAATATTTACAGTCAAGCAGGTCTTGAGCAAATCGTGGGAACACGACATTGATGTTCACAACGTGTTTGTAGACTTCAAACAGGCATACGATTCAGTCAAAAGGGACAGACTATACTATATATTGGCAGAATTAGCAATACCACATAAGCTGATTAGACTCATTAAAGCCACAATGGATGAAACTCAGGCATGTGTACGAATACAAAACAACCGGACAGACTTTTTCAAAATCTCGCAGGGACTAAAGCAGGGAGATGGGCTGGCACCAACATTGTTTAACCTGGCACTGGAGTATGCGGTTAGGAAAATGCAAACTGGACGAGAAAACCTACTGACCAATAAAACGGTTCAACTGGCTGCCTACGCCGATGATATTAATATTATGAGTAGAACATCAACAGGAGCACAGGAAGCATACGCAGAGTTAAAAACACAAACGAAAAGGCTAGGTCTGGAAATTAACACAGAAAAAACAAAAATAATGGTACAGACGAGAAGAAATATAATCCCACAAAACATTATGCATGAAGATGACATTGAAACGGTTGGAAAGTTTACATACCTGGAGTAGAAATATATGCCGATGGAGCAGAGGATGGAGAAATACGAAAAAGGATAACGCAGGCAAACAAAGCTTATTTTGCCCTCTCCCATATATTTCGGTCTAAAAGTGTCCACCGAAATACAAAGATGAGAATCTATAAAACTTTAATTCGGCCAATAGCATGTTATGGCAGCGAAGTATGGGTCCTGAAAGAAACATCCAAAAACAAACTCGACACATTCGAAAGAAAAGTACTGAGGAGAATACTAGGACCTGTGAGGGAAAACGGAATCTTCAGAATTCGATATAACAACGAGCTCTATCAACTGTATAAGGAAACACCCCTGTCAGACTTCATTAGAATACAAAGATTGCAATGGGCCGGACATGTGATACGAATGGGAGAGGATAGGCTACCAAAACGAGCACTGAACGCCAGAATGCAGGGAAAGAGACCAGCTGGAAAGCCAAGAAAGCGCTGGGAAGACACAGTAAGCAGCGACGCACAAGCACTTTTAGGAGTCCGTGTATGGAAAAGAGCAGCCACAGACAGACAAGGGTGAAGGCAAAAAATAAAGGAGGCCAAGGCTCATTTTGGGCTGTAGTGCCGTAGAAGAAGGAGTATATAACCGTGGATGAGACTTTGTTAAGCTTTAGGGGAAGAAGAACGTTTAAAATGTATATACCATTATATAGATAAGTATAGACTCAAAATTATTTCTCTTTGTGATGCACGAACATTCTATTTCTATGGAGGAAATCCTTACGTTGGCAAAGAGAACAGACCACAAAGTGACTTGCTGTTACCAACTCAATATGTTCTCAAGCTGGTAGAACCCATCAAGAACTCAAACAGAAACGTTACCACCTACAACTGGTTTTCGTCTTGTCAACTGTCTGAGAAACTTGAAAATAATCTAACTTTAGCAGGCACCCTTTGAAAAAATAAGAGGGAAATTCCTAAATTCTTTATTGACACAAGAGGGATTCCTACTGAGTCATCACGATTTTTGTACAGTCCAGATAAAATGTTGGTATCCTATGTTCCTAAGAAAAATAAAAATGTAGTTCTGATCTCGTCAATGCATTCTACTGGAGACGTAAATCAAATTTCCAATAAACCTGATATAATAGAATTCTACAATATGACGAAGGGAGGAGTCGACGTCTTTGATCAGCTCTGTCATTCAAAGACCACCAAAAGAAAATCCAACCGATGGCCTATGAGGTACTTTTTTTAGAGTTCTTGACGCTGCTGCTGTGAATGCTTTTGTAATTTACAAACTGAATGTAGATACACCTGTTTCGAGATCTCAATTTTTAAAAAACTTATCGCTCGCCTTATCGGCTACTCACATGGAGCGAAGAATTCAAAATTCGAGAATTCCAGTTGCCCTAAAGACGTAAATATCTATATTGCTGGATAAAGATGTCCCTTCTGTTACAAATATAGCTGTTGACGCTCAACAAGGAAGCTCAAAAAGACCAGGATTGTGTGCCTTCTGTGATCGGAGAAAGAGAAGGAGAGGAAATTACAGTTGTGGCCATTGTAATAAAAGTGTGTGTGGTGAGCACAAACGAATTGTTTGCCCCCAGCATTGTAATTAATTAATAAAAAATTTGTAATTTTTTATTTTGTTTAACTGTTTTTGTTGTTTTTTTTTTGTTCCATTTTATAACTTGGAATATGAAGAATTGTATTACTTTTGTTTAATCGTTTATGTACTTCTAATGTATTTTATAATTTTTTTTATATATCAAATAAACGTATTTTTCACTAAAATCTATTATGAGTTTGGTAATTTAGTTTACAATTGTCTGTTTTGTACATTAAAGTAAGTTTTCGATATAAAATAGCGGTAAAATTAGAATGATGTCGTATCCGATGTCACGGTACTAGATATGTCCCAATCATCACCGTGTGGTTCTAGGGTTAAGATTGGGATTTATAATATTACATGACAATACATATTTTTTACATTTAGGTTAAGTTTATCAGTTAATATATATTTTTTAACATGTTCCTCATGTTTAAATATATGTTTTAACATCCCGGTATCCCAAATTGGACTTTTGTTTATATTGTTTTATGTACTTATCTATTATTTGTGATTTTTTTTAGAATATAAATAGTATTTAGTAAATGATTTTTAAGATAAAATTTTGAAATATTTATTAACATGTGTAATACAATGGATATTTGAAAAGTGGTCCAAATTAGAAAACCTTAAAAATTTTCTTTAAATTAAAAAAATATTAGTTTAGCTAACTAAAAGTTTTAATTTGTTGTGCAGCGCATACTGAACCAATTAATTTTTTTTATTTTGGTTATTTGTATCGATTAAAAATGTTTTTGTTGCACCATCAACCCAAAAAACCGTAATGGCATCGTCGATTGTTATGTAGAGCGCTTTTGCGGCGTCCTTTTTGTGATGCTTTACTTTTAACGTTTTCCAGAAGAGAAGACGCTTTTTATGCGACTGGGACACGCAACAAAGACGGTTACAGAATTAGTCGAAGACTAAAAGAAAGTTATGGTGGCTGCACACCGACGGTTTGTTCCGTTGCTTGGTTGCATCGGACCCTTCGTGCATTTTTATCTTGTCGCCGTAGTACAACGTCAGTCACCTGTTTATATGTATTTTACAGGGCGGACGCACTTAGCAAGAATTTAACAGGTGGATCCAGAAACTTTATTCCCGAATACAAAGAATGAAACAGTAGGGTCCGTGGATCTATATCCTATCTATACCTGTTAATAGCTAACTATAGTCAAGCAAAAAAAATAATGAAATGAGTCATACACGCAATATCGTAAGTTATCCTATAATTTAGTTATCCTTATGAGTTTTATCAAGAAGCGTATCTGTTACTCCACCGGCCCATCCATCTAAAGCTATCCCCATGACATGTTCACCATAAATGTTGAATAAGTCAGATCATACAGATTTTTAATAAGTGTCACCAGGTGCATTAGTGTGCCCATTTTCTATTAAAATGGACCACAGATTTATCCAGCTTACACAATCAAATGCCTTTTGGTAGTCAACGGAGCACATAATCATAGGTACTTGAGATTCTCTAGACTTTTCAATGAGTTGTCTCATGTTCAGGATTTGTTCCCGTGTACCTTTACCCTTTACAAACCCCGCTTTTTCCTTAGGTATTTGGTAATGTAGATAGGTTTTTATCTGTTTTTGATGATAAGCAACAAAATTTTACTAGCATGTGTTGTTACCGATAGTGTGCGGTAGTTTTTACATCTGATAGTAGTTCCTTTTTTGTGTAGTGGGATATAAATTGATGTAAACCAATCAGATGGCTATTTTCCTGAATTCCAAACAACGACACAGATAGAATGGATAACATGGATGGATAGATGACGTAGAGAGGGATCTTGAAAACCATGAACATCAGGCGGTGGCAAAGGAAAGTATCCGACAAGGCAGAATGGAAGAACATTGTTAAGCAGGCCAAGACTCACAAAAGGTTGTAGCGCCATTAGAAGAAGAAGACCCGTCTTTAGATTACCTTCCTTATCTACATATTACAGACCGCGTTTGAGATTTAAATTCTCTGGCAAGGCAATTCATCGTTTGTTTCGTATCTAGTTTTATGTTCTTTTCTGCGCTGAATCACAGTCCACGTATTATCGGATATCCACAGCTTACGGCCCGTGGAAACCGCTGCCTCACAGTCTTTTACAGCCTCGATTATCTTATCTTTAAAACAGATCCAAGTGCTCTCAGAGTCACTATCTACTTGGTCTAAAGAAAGAGCTTCTTCTAGGTTTTGTTGAAAGTCATTGATTTTTGATGGATTTAAAGACATTACTTTTCTTACGGGTCTTCTTTTGGAGACTTCAAAACGAAGTCGAACTGCACCTTCCACACAGAAGAAATTGTAAGACGCTTTTAAAGCTATGAAAAATGGAAAATTTCCTTTAGTGGATGGAATGCCATTAGAAGCTGTTAAGGGGATGGCGCAAATGAACTTAGCCTCAGTACTGGGAAAAATGAATAGACTGCTTCATACACAATCAAGCACAAGCATGGAAGGCTAAATAATGAAAAAGACCCAAAGCACGTAAAATTATATAGGCTAGTTGTGCTATGAATAAACTCGGCAAACTACTGGAGTCCCTGATCAGGGAAAGACTAGAGGAAGAACTAGAGGATAAGAAAATTATAAGCGATTGGCAATTTGGTTTCAGAAAAGTTAGGCAAATAGTTCATCAAAATTCGTCAATGGGTTAGCGTCAATGAAGGTGTTCCGCAGAAATTAGTTCTCGGACCCACTTTGTGGAACGTTCTTTGACTTAACGGGATATTTTTCAGTAAATTATTTCTTAAGTACTTAATTACTTGAAGAAGACGTATTTGTTTGTCTTGCCATATTCCTTACGCTAACTTGGATCTTGATCAAGTAAATTTAAAATAATATTTGCTTTATTAATTGTTCTTGGTCTACCAGAATTTATTTAATTTGGTCTTACATTCCCAGTTTTCCCTGGACAACGTCATTCAACGGCTCTAAATGTTTTTTTACTTGGTAAGTTTCTTCTAGGAAACTTCTCTGCATAACGTGTAAAAGCCGCACTAGAGTTTCCTAAATACTCGCGTAACGTTAATAACATGTCGGTGTATTTATTTGAGTACATTTTGATTAACAATATCTATTATAATTCTAATAACAATCAATAGATGTCAGTTTCGCATGGCAAACTTAAAAAAAATTGAGATATATCTATTAGAACTTTATCATTACTTTATATCAGCATCGTTTATTCTTCAATTGTCAAATCAAAATATTCTGAAAACGGTACAAAATATCGAGTTTTACCAAGAGTACTTTTTTGGTGTTTGACAGAAAGAAAATTACCACACGAACGACTGCTCGATATATGTGCCCCCATGGTTTACCCGTCTCCAAAGACCAGTGTATGATTATTCAGTCAAAATTTTAAAATGAAATTGGCAGGTAGACGAGTGTCCTTTATATCAGTCAGCAAACAATATTTGCGACACTCGGCTAAAGAGAAAAATGCTAATTCTGCGTATTGTGGATTAACCCCACAGGAAATGGCTAATTTACAAAAAAATAGTGGACACAACTGAGTTTTCTGATAGTGAAGAGGAGGCACTTTCTCATAGTGGGAGTGAATATTTGCCAACTCTAGAAAGTGGTCAGGAAAGCAGTGCTGAAGAAAAAATTGATGAAGATGTAAGCTTAGAGAATTGTGACAATTTAGATGCAAACGATTAAAATAATATTGAAAAAGATTATAGTGACATACAAATTCAGTGGAAAAAAAAAATAAATTCGTCCCCAAGTTACATAAATTTGATGATAGTCAGAGCGGATACAGGACCGAAGATACAGCCAAATATATAATTGATGAAACTAACAGGTATGCTATGCACAAAAATGATAAAAAATGGAAACATCTTTATTTAGATGAGTGCTTTACATTTCTTGGATTGACTCTGCTTATGTCCAGAAACAAAAAGCTTGAAGTAAAGGAGAATTGGTCAAAATATGCTCTTTTGTACTCCCCAGTTTTTAGCAAAAAAAATGTCAAGAGACGGATACTTACAAATTATGAAATATTTACATTTGTCTAACAATGAACAAGCAGAAGCTGGAGATCGCTTGTATAAAATAAAAGAGGTTGGAATCCCAATTATTTTTCAGTTTTTTATTATCTTAGAGACGGTGTTACTTTTTTTTAAACACCCTGTAGAATAAGACACGACAGGCAGATAAAATAATTCAAAAATTAAATCCATGTATTTTAATTCTATACTAAGTTTTTGCAAAAATTTAATTGGGTATATTATTAATGATGTATTGTAAATGGTTATTTTTGTGAATTGTGATGTGAATATTTACAAAATATTTAGTTGGTCTTTACTCATAATTCGTATGTTATAATAGTATATTACTTTATGAGGCGGAGAAGCATGACTTTTCTTGACGCGCCCGATATTACGCGCCGAACGAAATGAGGCGCGTAATAGAGGGCAAGTCAAGAAAAGTCGCTTCTTTGCCGAATAAAGTATACTATTTTTTCTTCAAACGTAGCAATTTTCAACCATAAATAGTACAAAATTCATACGCTATTTTTACTCGAAATTAACTGTGACAACTATCAAAGTCGTCTAGATGTTAGAAATTAAAATAATTAAGTCGTCGGTGGGATTTGCGTCTCCCTGGTTACAGTTGTTTGACAGTTGTTTGCAATTATTAAAGACAGCTTATTGTTGTTCGCAAGCCGCCAACATCGGGAATGATTGCTGAAAGTTGTTCTCGGCAATCAGAATCATCAACAATTACCAATGCGTATCAAGAGTCGGGAACATTTTTGCACGGTTTCAATTTTGAAAATGCCTCATTAACTAATTGTACTTTTAATATTACTATAAATAAAAATGATGTTTAATTGTTGTTAATGACATTTGTATTGTTGCTTTGTGACATGTTTCATATTGTTGCCATGACAACATTTTTCCCTCCGCCGTAAAGAAATGGAAAAAAAACTGCTGCCGGCGGAGACATCAAACTTTGACAGACTCTGAGATAGCGCG
>NW_027312500.1:0-29101 GCF_040954645.1 Diabrotica undecimpunctata | reverse complement strand
ACGCGCTATCTCAGAGTAACAGAGTGCAGAAGCAGTAGGGCTGACAATAAATACAAATAAAACAAAACTACTCATACAAACCAGATCAAATAGACCGGTGCAACAACACTTTATTGACGATATAGAACATGTAAATAGATTCACATACCTAGGAATGGATCTGGTCGCAAGCAATGAAGAAGAACCGGAAATAAATAGAAGGCTTGTGCTGGCAAATAAAGCCTATTTCGCGATGGGCCACATATTATATGGGACCGAACAAAACTCCGGGTCTATAAAACAATAATCAGGCCCATAGTAAGTTATGGTTGCGAAACATGGGTGGTGACACAGAAATCTGCCAATGCATTAGATGTGTTTGAAAGAAAAATATTACGTAGGATCCTGGGCCCGATAAGTGAAAACAACAACTGGCGAATTAGGTACAATAGAGAAATATACGAGCAATATAGCGAACCAACTCTAGCACAACATACTAAACTGCAGAGATTACGATGGGCAGGGCACGTGGTCTGCATGCATGAGAATCCCCAGAAAATTATTAAATGCAAGAGTGCAGGGAAAAAGACCTGTTGGAAGACCTAAAAAGAGATGGGAAGATGAAGTCGATAAGGATGCCAGGAACTGCCTGGGAACGCGTTCATGGAAAAGAACAGCGGTAAATAGAGATGGTTGGAGAAGCCTGTTGAAGGAGACCAAGGCCCGATTTGGGCTGTAGCGCCATTGGATGGATGGATGGACCCCAATTTATTTGGTTCTATATTCGGTACTGGATCTTTACTACATTGTGGATCTAAGTTCGGTTCTGGATCGAGTATTGAATTTAAGTTTGGTCCTGGAACGATATTACCCTGAAGATTACGATTAGGTTGTTGTGGATCATTCATTGAATTCAAGTTCGGTCCTGGATTGATATTATCGTGAATATGACTGATGAGTAGGTTGTGAATCTATTTTTATTTTTTTTTTCTGTAATAACTTTCGTATATTTTCCACCGTTTCTTATGAATCTGACGAATCTGATTTTTCTTCTGAACTACACAGGTACTTACTATCAGAAGCTTCGAATTGTTCATCATCGTCATCGGAAAGTTCTCCAAAATTTATTGCAATGTTGTGCAATTCACGCTCTGTCAGAGGTTTAGAACGTTGAAACATCTAAAATTACACAATATTGTTGCTGCCACGGCGAAACCTCCTATGTGACTTTTTTTCTTTTTTAACTTTTTCATACCATTTCTAGATATTATTACGGTATATGACTTAACGCAACCACCGAAGTGCTAACTTACCCTTGACAGTTGTAAAGAAGTAAAACGAAACGTCCTATTATATGTGCTCAGGGTTTAATTTATAAAAATCTGCAGTCTTGAATTCGTCCATGTGCAACCAACTTCACATAGGATCTCTCTTGATATTACTTAGAGGACAGTGCAGCAAAACAGCGTCTGGCTGAAATCTACGATGTGAAGTCAAATTCATATAGGTGGTTTCTATCATACCTATTCCATACATTGTTGTCAACCTTATTATTACCAGCCGCTAACAGAAACCAGCTATTTTATGTGTTTGATCCGGCAACACTCAAGAGGTTTTTTACTGACGTAAACAATGTTTTCCCGCCAGTTCTTGCGGGAAGTTTTACAAACTATTCTTTGAAAAACCAACGTTCGTGACATTTAATAATAAACGTGAAAACGGTAAGTAATATTTAATTAATGTATAGTTTAATAATAACAACAGTATATAAGTATAGGACCGGATAACTAACTTAAAGCTGTAAATACATTATAAATTCTGTCAACCTATTATCTACAGACTGTTTCAAGTTAAGAATTCACAACTGAACAGATAGGCCAGTGCATTTCTTACGGGCGTATGTTGCCAATAGTTCACGGGACTATGCAGGGCCGGCCGAAATAACCCATTCTTTATTTATATTCAAATTTTTATTTATATTTTCCAATGTTAATCAAATTTATTTTAAAAAGATAGGTACGTATCTATTTAATAAGCTTAACGACTACAATTACTTATAAATATGGTTACATTTTCAGGGAAGTGATTTTAAAGATTATTAGAAAAATGTCTTTATTAGTGGTTAAAATATTAGGTTTTACGCAATTGGTTAATTATTATGGCACAGGTAATTCTGACAGCTTAGGTGTCAACTCTCAAAATTATTTATAAAATATTACTTTCACAATAGTTAATAAATAGAAAGCAATAATAATTAAGATATTGTGCTTAAACTTCCATTATCGGGCAAGCCGGGCTAACAGGCCCTAACAGTAAACAATATTGATTACTTTATAATTGACTATTAATAGTTTTCTAATTCTCTTTATGTACTTAGTCATTCCAAACAATAGTGTCATTTGGAAAGCACATTTGGAAAGCAGACAGATTTATGAGTTATAGATAAATGAGCGGTATGTTTTTCAAAATAGTGTAATTAGGTGAAGTGGAGATTATATGTTTGTCTGTATACATAAGCCCAAACTGCCCGATTACGTTTTTAAATTCTTCTGCCCGGACAAGGGTTAAGGCATAACCATCGCGCACTCAAATCTCAAGTGTAAAAAATTATATTGTTAAAATGGATCCAGTTTTGCCGTTTAAAAGTGGTCAAATTTTACATCTGAGTGCTAAAAAAGTGATCTTAAACGTAGTGAGATACCACATTAATTTGCTTCGAGATGAAAGTCAACGTATTGTATTCGACAAAGTATCCGCGATGACAGGAGTGTCAGTTCGTACGATTCAAAAAATCGTACAGGAAGACAAAGAAGGTGAGCTTTCTGAGGTAAAAACAAACAGAAAAAGAACCCGTTGCCGAAACAACTCCAGAGACTATACTTACGATGAAGGTGTTCGTATCGGCGTTCGTCGAACAGTGCATAGTTTTTTTTTTTGAAAACATTCCTCCTACTTTGAATCGTCTTCTGCCAAAAGTGAACCAAGACGAAAACTTGCCAAATTTTACCCGCAGTACAATGTACAGGTTGTTAAAAGACATGAACTTTGTTTATGCAAAACGTGATAAAAGTGCCGTGCTAATAGAACGTCCTGATATAATTGCATGGAGGCATGGATATTTAAGGGCCATTAAACAATATCGGGCTGAGGGCTATGACATTGTGTATTTGGATGAGTCATGGGTCAATGTGGGGCACTCGGTTTCCAGAGAATGGAAAGACAAAACCGTCACCTCGGCAAGAGATGCGTTCATAAAAGGGCTAAGTACTGGACTAAAGCATCCCACTCAGCGTGGACCACGTTTCATCCTTGTCCATGCCGGAAGTGAAAATGGTTTTGTAAACGGTGCTGAAATGTTTTTCCTTGCAAAAAAAAACAGCGCTGATTATCACGACGAAATGGACGGTCCGTGTTTTGAGAACTGGTTTGAAAACAAACTGTTGCCCAACTTAGTTCGAAAAACGGTTATTGTTATGGACAATGCTCCATATCATAGTGTAAAAACCGAGTTGTTGCCTAACCAATCGTGGAATAAGAATAACATTATGGACTGGTTAAGACAAAAAGACATATTTTTTGAAGAAAATTATCTGAAGTGCGAGCTTTTGGAGGTAGTCGCGCAATTTAAACAAAATTTTGATAATTACAAAATTGAAGAACTTTGTAAACAACAAAATAATGTCAAAGTGCTTCGTTTGCCTCCATACCATTGCGAATTAAATCCAATTGAAATGGTATGGAGCCAAGTAAAAAGGCATGTGGCCGTAAATAACAGCACCTTCAAAGCGAAGGATATGGAGGACCTCATAAAAAAAGCGTTTTCAAATGTTACGTCTGATAACTGGAAAAACTATATTCAACATGTAATGACTCTGGAGAAAAAATTTTGGGAAGTGGACGGTCTAATGGAAGACGTAACTCCCATAGTTATAGATTTATATGATAGTAGTGACAATTCCGATTTGGATATGGACGAAGAATGTACATAGTTTTTGATAATTGTAATATTGTAAATATATAAATGTCAAACTAAAAAACCAAATAATTTGTTACATTTCTATGGTTCTGTTGTATTTTTTTTAAAATATACAGAAGTTTTTATTGTTTTTTTATGTTTTTTACTGACACTAATAATATCTACCACAATACTCACTCAATTTGTTCATTAAACAATTAAGAATATTTTTAAGAGTCTGATGATGACCTAAGCCGAAATTTAATAAATAACTGTTGTGAGAAAAAGACATGTCTTTAATTTTTATTTTTCAAAAAAACAAAACAAATTTAAAGTTACCTAAGTGAAAAAACGTCTAATGTGCAATATAACATGCAGTTCGGCCCTGCTTTTTCGCTGCAACTCCACTACTCTCGCCTATCTCAGTCTATCGGTAGTTCTGGCATCACCGCTTCCCATAAGGCTCCTTTATGAATTCTTAACTTGACACAGACAATAGGAACACAAGAAAGCCGAAAATCGTATGCACTCTCAAGCTTATAAAATAAAAAATATACATCGTCATAATACCTACATAATTTTATAGATACAGGGTATTCTAAAATATGTATAGTAATTCATTGTTTTCAATCAAGCAGTTCAAAGCATGTACCTACATAATTTTGATAGATACAAGGTATCCTAAAATATGTATAGCAATTCATTGTTTCTGATCAAGCAGTTCATAACATGTACATAATTTTACTGGATATAGGGTGTCCTAAAATGATGTATTGCAAATTGCCGTGCATATTTTGTCGAAACTAACAGTAGATTTCTTCTCAGAAAATGTCTCGAAGCAAAAAAAATGTTCAACTTGCCCTGGACAATCAAGCAAATATAGAACCGACACAATTTGGAGGTGGCTGTATTACCAATGCAGAATCGCTCACCATCGCACCAGACAATCAGCTCTTAGATGCCATTAATTTGGCCCTATTTGATCAAGATGACAATTTATTAATAACCGAAAACAAAAAAACTGACAACTTGTAACTAAATTCTATAGAGCTAATCACATTACAACCTGTTAATGTCTTTAAAGACGAAGAGGACAGTAGTCCAGGAAATCATTCTCGTGAAAGTAAAGGTGCGAATGCAGTAAACGATGAAAACAACACTAAAAATTTTGAAAATGAAATTGAAAGAGAGACCATCCAACGAAGTTATAATTCAGCTACCACTGATATTCAAGAAGATATTGCTCAAGAGTTGAAAATGAAAATAAGGCTGAAAACAAAAATGAAACAGAATTAAATAAAAATGACTGTTCTGGAAAAGGAGACATGAAAGAGGGAAAATTAAAAAATAGTGCGAGACTTCTTTTTTTAAAAGGATATTAGCAGAAGAAAATATCGCTATCCACCAACCACGTAAAGACCAGTGTGACGTATGCCCTAGCCATAAGCTTAAGCAGATTGCTGAAGAAGATTTTCAGCATCACTTAAAGAGAAAAGATGAAGCAAGGGAAGCAAAAAATTTGGCGAAAGGCAGGGCCTCTTGCAGAACATTAGTTTTCACCATGGATCTACAGAGTGTACTTTTGTGTCCAAAAGTACACTCCAAACAAAAACTTCAGCTCCATAATTTCACCATGTATATTTTGAATAATAAGGATGTGTATCTATATGTTTGGCATGAGTCAAACGGAGGTGTCAATGAATTTACAACTTGCATTACGGATTTCATTGTTAAAAAGATAAACGAATTTGACCACTTAATACTAATTTCAGATGGATGCAACTATCAAAATCGGAATCGAATTTTAGCTAGTGCATTAAGTGATCTCGCTGTTCGAGAACAAATTACAGTTGAGCAGTTGTATTTGGAAAAGGGTCACACTATGATGGAAGCCGATAGCGTCCATGCAACTCTTGAGAAATATTTTATTTCCCCAATCAACCCGCCATCTGATTATGTCGCAAAAATGAGAGCTGCTCGCCCTGCTCAGCCCTACACCGTTAAAGTTATAGATTAGTCATTTTTCAAAAATTTTGAAAAACAACAATCCGGGCACTCATCAGCCAATAAGGGCACTCAGCTACATTCCAGCGGGTGAAATATATTTTAAAATTAACCATTCAGACATATACACACTTTTGCCCCAAAGACGACAAAATTCTCAAAACACATCCACTCAGTTATATGCCAGCCCAATTCCTATATATAAATCTAAGTTCATGCATCTACAGGATCTTAAAGACGTTATTAAAATTGATCACCATGCCTTCTACGATTTCCTGCCCTGTAATGGACACAACGAAGGATCTAAAAAGAGAAAAGGAGACGAAAAAAAAAAATTCAAGCACTATTGCCAAAAAAGTAAAAGGAACAGGAGTTAAGCCGAAGACAGTTAAAACATAAAATATAATCTTATAGGTTTAAGTTTTCATTTTGTATTACTTTTCAATAAAACTGTTGTCTAGTTGTATCTCAGCTCTAAAATAGAGTTTTAGTTTTTGTAGGCGAAACCTCCGATGTGTTCATATCGGAATCGAAGAATACTCCCATGTGCAAAATTTCAGCAAAATATTTCTTTATCAAATAATCTAATTCAGTTGAACGGGAAACGGGTATGTAACCACATCTGTCTGTGCTATATCTATGGCATACAAAAGAATCGATCACTTCTACCCCGTTCGACAAAATCTATAAAGCTTTTTGTTCCTCCTGAACATTTTCTAAATATATAAATAGGAGGTTTCGCCGTGGCAGCGACGATATGTTGTTACAAAATATTGTATTTTAAACATTATTTAATACTTACAGCAATTTATTCTTTCAATATATTCAAATGAAAAACAATCAACAAGAACAATACACAATACGCATTAGTTTATTTATGTTAGGTAATGTTAAACATCATCAAAATGAGAAAGGTCCAATACTTCGGTCATATAATGAGAGGACCTAAATATCGCTTACTCCGGTTAATTATTCAGGGCAAAATCGAAGAAAAACGTTGGGTCGAAAGAAAACAACTTACTGTCCTGGCTGCGTAACATTAGACAATGGACAGGTCGAACGGTCGAGGAACTGTTTCATCTAGCTGCCGACCTAGAATCATTTCATCAGCTTGTCAATATGACGATAGCCAACGCTTGAATACAAGCACGGCACACAAAGAAGAAGAAGAAGTTAATGTTTACTACGATGGACCAACGGCGCACAGAAGCATTAGTACGGTTCACTGGGCCGCGTTTTCTCGATAGGACCAACACATTATTTGTTATATGGTGGCTTATAGGCGTACTTAAAAAAAAGGAATGGTTGGCTCACGGAATCATTGATTTAGAAAATATAGTCGGCAGCGAACGTGTTAATAAAAAAAACCTTACACCAATGTTTATTGTAAGAAATTATTTAAATATTATTAACTTTTTTTACGTATTACCTACTTTGGGATACTCGGTATAAAAAAAGCTTCACAAATAGTTATATTTTAGGTGAACAAAGTTCATATGCTATTCAAATTTATCACATTTTTTTTTATTTTTTGCCTTTTTACATTCTTCCTTCGGATTAGTCCTTAGTAATTCATAATACGGATGAAAAAGGCTTGTTGGGGGATGGCGACAGTCTTCTACGTATTTTTTATTCCTCATTCAAGTAGATGATTTCAGCATTACTGCTGTCTGTTTTTGTGCAGATAATAAAGTGGCCCCATCTACATATTTTCATATTCGAAAACTCTTCTTGTCTAGACAATTTATACGACAAAAGATAGTTTACTACCGGACTTTGTTGGGGAAAGCAATTTAGTTTTGTTCATAATTCAGTTTTAAGAAAATGTCTCTATTAAGGTCGATCGCAGTTTAATATGATCTAAAAAAGCTTTTAAACTAATAAAAATTATGTGCGGGAAACAGAAGTTAAAGTTTTATCAGAAAAATAAAGTATAGTATGAACAAAATTTAAACATGAGCTTTACCGTTACCAATTCTTCTCGATTTAACACTGTGTAACAGTAAACGTAGTAAACGAGGCACAAGGTCGAAATTGATGGAAAATTATGAGGAAGATCTATGTCCAGCAGTGGATAAGCGAAGATTGAATGATGAACAGTAAACTACGTTGTGGATCTAAGTTCGGTTCTGGATCGAGTATTGTATATGGATCGATACAGTAAACGTTACTTTTTTTTTGTCCAATCTTTCACCTCATTAACCCTACAGCAGGCGCGCCGACTACCGTTTCATAACCGGGCGCGCTTTGTATTTTGTACACAAAACACATTTTAGTTGATTTTACCAAATTTAGTGCGTTTTAACAAAATGACAACCACGATTTACAAAAATAGTTTATTGTTACATAAAATAATAAACATAAAACATGTACCTACGGGTTACTTCACTCGATTTCTTCTGATTGCTGCCGTTCATTGTTCTTACATTCTACGCTGGTAATTGTGGTTTCTGAATGCATTTTACATACAAATATTCTACATAGCCCACATCTAACTGTTGTGCTGGAATTTTTTGAGCCTGGACATATTGAACAACGTCCACGTTTTCTAGAGCTTTGCACTTCTGTTCTAGTAGGTTCTTCACATGATTTATATTTCATTAGAAAACCTTGAATATCCTGAGAAAGATATCGCATTGTCGCTCTTTCTGAAAGATGTACTTTCATTAAACTCAAACTTAAATTCTTTAGAAAAATTCGGCGACATATTTTGGGATTTGTTTTATTGGCACAAAACAACACCACTCTGAGATAGCGCGTATCTCTCATTAGAGAAAAAAATGTAATTAGTGGCCATCTTCTGGTTATTCTTTTTACAGAATATGATGCACACATTTGGTCAATAGTATCCACACCGCCTTTTGTGGCATTATAATCTAGAATAATTTCTGGTTTTTTAGTTTTGACGTCTACGGTGGCAGTGTCATGCATCGTGGATAAAAGTATGACCGACTTACTTTTTTTTGGAACAAATGAAACCAAAGTGACATTTTTCTGGAATCCAAAGAGTGACGTTCCCACTTCTTTTTGTTTTTGGGGTAAAAATTCAATAGATATTTTCCTTTTGTTTTTTCTCAAAGTGACAATTGTAGGTAGTTATTTTATTTTCCAAAAGGGAAATAGCTAAAGGATAACTGGTATACCAATTATCGGTTGTCAAATTGCGATTTGAACCTTTTATTAAATCAATAAGCCTATCTACAATATCACTGGGAGAGTTTGATACAGCATAAGGCCCCTCAGGTTGCCGTCCACAATAAACCTCTAAATTTCCAACAAAGTAAGTTTGTGCATCGCCCAAAATGAACAGCTTGATACCGTATTTTGCTGGTTTATTTGGTAAATACTGGATGAAACTACAACGTCCTCTGAATCCCTCTAGTTTTTCGTCTATTGTAACAAATTCATCAAGATTATAGGAATTTTTATAGTTACTAACAAATGCGTCCAATATTTTTCTAATTGGTGCAAGTTTGTCATATATTTTCCGTTCATGTCTTGTGGTTTTGTCATCAAAGCGCATTGAAAGTAACAAAAATAAAAATCTTTTGTAACTCATTACAGCTCTAAGAATTTCTATACCTGTTCCATCAGATGTCCAAAGTTCAAGTGCGTTAGTATGGTTAGCCTTTTTAGTGCCTAGGAGGTAAAGCACTACCAGTAACGCCATTATTTCACTTTTTGAAGTATGTTTCATATCTCGTTCTCTTTTATATTGAACAGATTCTTTTTTACTATCAATGTACAAATTAGTAAATTGTACGATGTTCTCCAATATATCAGAATCTGTAATTTTTTCAAAAGCTGAAAGTTCTGAGGTCACTTTTGAAGCCACTGCCTTTGGTCCTGGAAGTATTTTGATAATATTTTTTTTTTAATTTTTGATTGCGACGACAGCGGAGTCTTACGCCATGCAGTTTTTTTATCTTTACCTTGAAAATATTCGA
Organism: Diabrotica undecimpunctata; assembly: GCF_040954645.1. Classification (NCBI taxonomy): domain Eukaryota; kingdom Metazoa; phylum Arthropoda; class Insecta; order Coleoptera; family Chrysomelidae; genus Diabrotica; species Diabrotica undecimpunctata. The sequence continues at coordinate 19,216 of NW_027312500.1, read as the reverse complement.
AAGCAGTCGTACTTACTGCAGTATTATCCTCGAAGTTACTGGCTCTGTCGTGGTCATTCAATTCTTGTTCAGATTCAGAATTGTGGGCATCATGGTGTATTATTTCTTCATCTGTCTCAGATTCATCGGAATCTATTTCACTAGTTTCTGTTTCTGGGTCTTCATTAAGAATTTTATATAACTCAGCCTCAGTTAAAAACTTCTTTCTAGCCCTGCAAAAATAAAAAAAAGTAACTCACAAATAATATAACAATGCAACTAAATTCTTACATGATATTCTCTCAGCGTAGCCGTTATATTCCTTCTCAATTATGTTACAATATCCTGTTCAACCTAAAATAAAGTAAAACTAAAGTTAATTTGACTTTAATTTCGAATTACAACTTTTTATAAAGTAAAATAATTAATGGAAAAATACTTACACTAGAAGGCGCGCCGTGTATTATGTACACAAAACCGTCACACTCTCGTATTTCTAAGAATTCTAACAAAACTCAGCTGCAACAAAAAATATTACTCAACTATTCGAACGACAGATCTCTACTGGACGAATAGACGCGACGATATCGCCAGATTGACGACACTTCTATTTTTAGACGACTTTTTCTATTGGACGTGTACAAAATACACGGGCGCGCCCGCTCGAGGGTTAAATAGAAATACCATTTCTTTTCGCCTGTTAGGTAGACAATTCACAACAGCAACGCCTACACGCCTAATTATCTATATTTGGTAGTTCTGATTGTATCGGAAACCAATACTGATTCACGAAATATTCAAAATAATTTGACATCTGATTAATCTTAATTCTACACCTTCTTAATAGTCTTACAAGATTTTATAATAGACATATATACACGGTAGACTTATCGTTGCAATACCAGCCCGTTTATCCAGTGAGACAGAGAAAAGTGACGCAAAGCAGTCCCTGCATCTCTTTTATTTTATCAGGTTTATCTACCACGTGACTTAAATTACCAATAAGAAGGTATTGTCGATACCACGTGGTCGATAAACCCGGCAATAGACGGAGACGCAGGGACTGCTTTTCCTCAGTTTTCTCTGTCGCAATGGGGGAACTGGGGGAATGTGACTGTATGGCAGCAGCCAGTTATTATCTTTTATAAAAAATATATCTATGGCTTCTATCGCCAGTTCCAGACTCAATTAAGGAAAGACCTAATTTAGATTGTTTCGGCGAAATTGAGGAATTGAAGAGACAAAATTAAGTTTTTATTTAACTTTATGTTTGTTTTTATTGAGAAGATTTATTTTATTAAAGCAAATTATAAAGTTTTTATAAGTTATTTTAAAAAAGGAAAATCGTTTATGTAAACCTAATTTCGGTAAGTTAAGATTTGATTCCTGTCCAGCCATCTGGCAAATTTTTTATATTTCATTTTTTTGCCATTATCAAAATGATATTTCTAGTAGAATTACTGAGTTTAAAAAAATTTACAAAAAGTGTAATTATTATTTAGCTTTTATTGTCTCTTTAAAACATCACAAATCTAATATAGACTATAAGCTGACGGGACATTTTTAAGGGCTCATTTGACCCAGCATGAATCACGTATAAATCAATACTACAATATGTAACAACTTTGGAAATAATGCCGTCAATTTTTCTGCATACAGGTGGCTACACAGGTAAGGTAAACTTACTACTTAAGCGGGATATTTTGGTTAAACATTTTTGTACGGCATTTATAACTTGTCACCTGCGACCTAATACCATACAAAATATTGGTAACACTAGCAGGGACATTATTCTCGAAAAATTTTGACCCCATTTTCGGCAAACTTGATACACAACGGCATTCATACACATAGTTTTAGATCATTATTTTAATTACTTTTTTTGCAGTGCCGTACATATCAGCTGGTACAGGGGTGAAAAATCTAGGGCGCAGCCCTCTATCTTTAAGTTGTACAAATGAGATCATTTGACAAAATATGAAACTCGCTTTGAAGCGAAAATCTCTGATTTGAATTTCTATTTCTTTTTCTACTTCTTGGATCTGTTTAATTCTGAAGCTGCCTCTGGTGAATTTTCTGGGAGGTAGATTGCCAACTATCTCTTCATCTTTTAGGTGGTCTTCCGGGAGGTCTTGAACCGGGCGAGTTGTTTTCTAGAGCAATTTTTGGGAGTCTGCTCTCATCCATTCGTCTTACATGATTGTACCACATCCTCTTACGCTGCCGTCCCCATATTACAATATCTTGAATTTTGCACTGCTCTCTGACGTATGTATTTCTCACCCGGTCTCTTCTTGTTTTGCCCACTATTGTTCTTAGGATTTTCATTTCGGCAACCGTTAGCATATGTTTCGTTTTGTTGGTATCTTCGCGCACTTCTATGCCATATATCATGATCGGTCTTATGCAAGTCTTGTAGATTCTAATTTTACTACCTGTACGCATATACGGACTTGACCAGACTATCTCCCGCAGACATCTCGACAATGCGGATGCTTTGTTGATCTGACTCCTTAAGTCCTTTACTGTGTCGTGTGTGCTTGATATATCTATGCTCAGATATCTGAATTGCATCACCTGTTCTATGGGGTTGTTCTCAACCACTAACTTACATCTGATTTGAATTTAGTTGCATAAAATAATAACATTCTTGGACATGTCGTACATTTTTCACAGTACATGTGCTTATGAAAGGAAAATTAATTGCCCTCTGATCAGTGGGATATTACGACCCAAAATTTATTTACGGCATTGATATATATATATATATATATATATATATATATATATATATATATATATATATATATACATATATATATATATATATATATATATATATATATATATATATATAAATATATATATATATATATATATATATATATATATATATATATATATATATATATATATATATATTGATAATATATTGAAATTAATTATCAACAAAAACAAAAGGCCGTCCGAAAAAAAAAAATATTTCTAAATGATTTTAAAAGTATTATAGTTCAGGTTGTGAGGCCCCTTCAGTAGAAAAAATGTTTTTAATTCGATTTCTTTATGGATTTCTGTTTAAAAATTTTCCATTTAAATAAATCAGAAGGGTGCTGAACAAAATTTTTGGGCAGAAATTGTTTAAACAATTTCTTTAAACAAATTTCAAAAATCCCCAGTTTTTGTTTCGAGAAATTTTTTTTAGGTTTTTTGGAACTTTAGAAACCAAAACTTTTGTTGTTATTTGTTTCAAAAGTTGATAATTTTCAAGTTATGAACAATTTAAAATATCAAAATTATTTTTTTAGGTTATCAAGTGCACAAATTAAACAGCAAATTTGAGGTCTATTAAATTTTTTTGGTTCTTTTCATTACGAAGAAATGTACAGTGCACAGATTCTAAATGTGCCGGTGGGAGATGGCTTCTATGCGCTGTATTATAGTCGATGTATGAGAGAAAGTTTTCAAAATAATGAAATATCAAATAATAATATAAAATTTGTTATTTCATTATTTCGAAAATTTTTTCTCTCATACACCAACTATAATACAACGCATAGAAGCCATCTCCCACCGGCATGTTTAGAATCTGTGCACTGTATCTTAAGATAATAAATAATAATACATTTTGTGGTGGCAGAAAAGGTCGATAAAAAATTTTGAATAAAATAGGAATAAATTAAGAAAATGGTAAATCGGTTTAAAATGGTATGAATAAAAAAGTGGCGATATTAGAACGGAACATAATATAAAAATTTTAAAATAGAGACACTAAATTGGCTCTAAATGTTAATGAATTCATTCGTAGGAGTTTTATTATCTATTCAGGGATTCTACAGTATTTACTACCTTCCCTCGCTCAACTGTTTCCATCTCTCTCTGTTGTCCCATTCTCCATGTTTAGGTCTCTCTTACTCATGGCGTCGTCTAGTTCGTTCCTCCAGGATTTTCGGGGTTGTCCTCTTTTCCTCCTTTCTATGGGGTTCCATTCGGTTATTCTCTTTATCCATCTGCTGTCGCTAGTTCTTCTTACATGCCCATACCACTTTAGTCTTTTTTGTTCTATATATGTTAGTATGTCTCTTTCTGTTGATGTTCTTTGCTTTATTTCGTCATTACTTCTTCTATCCATTCTTGTTACTCTGCAGCATCTTCGCAGGCATTCTATCTCTGTTGCTTCTCTCTTACTGCTGTTTTTCTTATTTATGATCCAATTTTCAGCCCCGTATGTCATAATACTTCGCACTAATGTTTTATAAATCTGTGTTTTTGTCTTCATATTTAGGTGTCTATCCCACCATACTGAGTTAAGTTGTCGGATTGCTCTTCTTGTTTGTCCCAATCTTTGTGTGATTTCTTCCTCTGTTGTTGCCTTTTCTGTGATTATAAAACCCAAGTATTTGAATTTATCCTTTCATTCGATTGTTACGTTGTCATCAATCTATAGATCTTTTATGTCTTCTTCACTTGTAGATAGGTACTCTGTTTTCGCGAGGTTAATACCTAGGCCAAACCTAGTCTTGTGCAATCAGTACTTGATTGTCTGCAAAGCTTAACATTTATAGGTATTCGTTCCGTACCGGTACTCCCATGCCTTCGCATTTTCTTTTCCATGTAGTCAAGGCTTTCTCTAAGTATATTTTAAATAGGGTTGGAGATGTGAAACAACCTTGCAGGAGACCTCTTGTTATGGTAAAATCTCCTATGATTCTTGTTTCCATTTCAATGGACACTTTATTTTCTTTATACAGAGCTTTTGTAGCTTCTATGAGTTCCGTATGTATTTCTAATTTGTACATTGCCTCCCATAGTCCTGACCTTGGTACAGAGTCATACGCCTTTCTCAGGTCCACAAATGCCAAATTTATATCTCTCTTTTTTGCTTTTTTCTTTTCCAATAGTTGTTGCTGCCGTGAAGCCTGTCTGATCCTTCCCGATTTTACCTTTTATCGCTTGCTCTATCTTTTCTCGCAGTATCTTCCCATATAATCTTCCTATTGATGATATTATGCTTATTCCTCTGTAGTTTTCGCATCGTTTTCTATCTCCTTTCTTAAATAAATATGTCATATATGCCTCCGTCCATTCCTTTGGGAGCTGTGCTCCATTTATGGCTTTCTGAAATATTCGTTGTATCATCCGGTGTAATTTTTTTGATCCGTATTTTATAAGCTCAGGTGACATGCCTCCAGGTCCCGGTGCTTTCTTATTTTTGATTGCTTTTATGGCCGTTCTCATTTCCCTATCTGTTATTTCTATTTCGTGTTGTGGGAATCTGCTTCGTCTTCGCCTGTTTTCTTTTCCAATGAATTCTGGCCTTTGTTCTCTTAATAGTTCCTTGTAGTAGTCCTTCCATTCTTTGTCCTGTATATTTCCCAATTAAATTTTTTCTTTTGAGTTTTGTTTCAATTCTCTCAGTACTTTCCATGACTCCGAAGTTTCTGTACCTCCTATATATGTTTCAATATTTAAGCAGATTCTTTCCCATTCTTCATTCTTTTGCTGTGTTATTTGTTTTTTCACTTCTCTATCTTTTTCTCTATATTCTTTATAAACTTCGTCGTTGTTTGTAGTCAGCCATTTTCTGTATAGTTGCTTTTTTTCTTCAATTATTCTTTTTGTTGATTCCTTTATTTCATAATAGTGCTGTTTATTTGTTATATGTTCTTTTTCTCCAAGGGCTTCGAATGCTGCTTGCTTTATACTCGCCTTTATATGCTCGTATATTTCTTCGATGTTGCCGTATCGAAATTCTATCTATTTTTGGTCTAGACGTTGTTGTTATAGTTCTCTTATTAATTGTTCTTGGAGTAGTTCTATATTGTATTGTTTATAATGGTTTTTCTGTAGAGGGTCTTGTTATGTTTCCAATTAATGCCCATTTCTGCTGTCAGTAGTCTATGGTCCGTTCCACATTCTGCTCCTCTTCTGACTTGCACATCTTTGATCTTTATTGTGGTATAGTGTTTCTTGCGTCCATGTATATTTATAAATATTTTTATGTCTAAAGAATCCGTTGGTGATTTTTAGGTTGTTTAGTTCACATAATTCAATCAGAAGTTCTCCGTTATCGTTTTGTTCATCCTCTCCAAATATCCCCACTACTTTGTCGTTTTCTTTTCTTCTGGTTCTGCCGTTAAGGTCTCCTGTTATAATTATCTCCTGGGAGTTTTAAAAATACTTAAAAATCAAGAGTGGCTGCACTTCTAGAACCTAGTAAAACAATTACCTAAATCAAAATTTCCAACCAGTTTCATTGCTTTGCCACACTTTAAAATTTTTTAATTAATAATATTCAAAAGAATCTTGGATATCATAGATGAGAAATTAATACCAGACTAGTCTTAATTCAAAGCTGCAAAGTCATGCTGCATCCAATTCGGTAGTAATGTAAAGTAAATAAAAAATAGCTTTGGGGAAAGGGCTATAACGGGTGTAGCTTACATTGACTTAGTTTTAACGTATGACACCGTTACTCTGAGATAGCGCGTGCAAAGGAGAATGAACTGACCAAAAACATCAGACTGATGTGCTTGCTAAAGTGCGTCTTTCAGATTAGTCGGTTTTATGTTACATTACAATTTATTAAGGGCCGCTGCAGGAATGAGATAAATGTATTGCTTTAAGAAAGCGTGTTCTTTACGGAACACTGTAAAGGCCCGATAAAAGTCGCTTTATTTATGCTGGTGATATAGCAGTGACTAAACAGAGGAGATATTTTGAAGACGTAGAAACAAAATTGTCGGCTGCGCTAGGAGAAGTACCAAACTCAAAGAAAAATTTTAGTTTGCGCCTGTTGAACAACTATCAAGACAGAAGAAACTTGACATAAAATGGCGAGGAGAATTATTAGAGATCTGAATAAAACCAAAGTACTTGGAGATCAAATTGGACCGCATACTTACTTGTAACGTTCACTTTAAAGATACAAAAGCAAAAATTTTATTACGAAATATAGGTAAGCTGACTTAAGTTAGAGAGTTTACCGAAATGTACTAAGAACATTAGCTATAGTTTTTTTGTTTCTCTGCAGCAGAATATTAAGCTCCAGTTTAAAATTGCTTTACTCGCACTTCTCATATTGACTACGCTATAAATCAGACCTTAAAACCTGGGTGCTTAACAATTAATAATATCATCAGGGTGCTTAAAAACTTTTCCACTTAATGCTTTGTAACTGTTGTTTGGAATTGCTTCTCCAAACATAAGAAAAAAATCAATTTCTGAAGTCAGGAAAAAGAGGTAGGAGAATGACCCAAGCCATTTAATGTTTGGCCAGCGACGCCACTCATCAAGGTTAAAATCTTGTAAAAGTTTCATAAGTATCACACCTATAATCGAAATCACCGAGAAACGGCTTCGCCTACTGTTTTGAAGAGACAGCATAAGCTTCGGTTGCTGGTGCTTTAACACCAAACAAAGAGATGGCTACAGGTTATTAGTTACCCTACACTGCACGAAAATGTCTAAATAGACTCAGAACTGGCACGTGACGGTATAGCCCAATTTTAAAAATGATGGAGCTATATAGAAAGTGACAAGTGCGACTGTATTGAAGAGCAAAATCTAGAACATCTATTAATTTGCACGGACTTGATACAGGGATGCACTTACTTTGACCTAATGGTAGCTAATTATAGGGCCATCCTAACAAAACATTGGCAGTATTCTATATAATATATTCTACATAATCTAAAGAAATTATAGCTACTGACGTGTAGTGTCAATAATTCCAGTATAATAAATCGTTTCGTTGTTTGTGCTTTCGTAGCTTTTCTGCTTGGTTGTAATTCCACATATTTAAAGTAAATAGTGTTAGATTTTCTTGTTGATTTTGGTGTAAGCCATGCGTATCTAACTAGCTTTGCTCTGTAACATTTATAGTATAAAATAACACAAAAATGACTTTTTGATTTTGATTGTTAATTACTTTTATAACTGTTTTTTTTTATTTGGATGTATTTTTGGTTATAATATTTCATTACTTTACAAGACTTAACAGTTTCCCTTCAAAAATCTCAAATATTAATTTAAATTGACGACAGGCGTCATATATTTTAAATGAGTAGGTATACAACATATAAATCGTATGTTATTTGGAATCTCATTCCGAGATCTTTTTAGCTACACCTTCGGCATTAAAATCTTCAAATCCAATTTAAATGTATTACAAAATAACTTTTTTCCGCCATTTTGAACGCGTATTGCATTTACCATGAAAATTATTAAATTTAATAATTGGACGCGCATTGTATATTTAATTCTGTAACAGCTAAAATCATTTTACAGAATTTTTTAAATAGTGGGTATCCCAACAACAATTCCACCTCTAATAATAAGTAGAAGAGAAACATATTATATATTTTGGACTTATTATGTTGCATTTTCCATTTACTACGCGAATAGCTAAAGTTTTAAGCAGAATGATGGCTACGTAAAATTTTCAAATATTACCTTTTTATTGGTTTAATGTGTCGCAGAGTATCCACAAACAGTAGTAACAGTTTGTTCCATTAAATTTTATTGAAGTAAAATAGAACTGAAATAACAAATTCACATTATGGTTACAGTAAATAAAATTGTATAAGTTATTATAATATCAGATTACATTGTAAAAATGGTGTCGCCAGCTCTTACTCCAGCGTCGGCTTGCCATCTCTCTATATGCACGCTTTCCCACCGACACCTACCACCACTACTCGATGCGCGTTGGAGATGCAACACCTTCAAAGTTAGCAAACGCTATAGATATTGACAGAAAACAAAGTTCAAACCCTAGAACTGATCTGGTAAGAACTACAACCCAGGCCTTTGAGATATGCTCGTAGCCCAACAGCCCTGGAAGTTTAAGCTGAACTACTGATCTGGTAAGAGTCCCAAACCCAGGTCCTTAAGTATTGATCTAAAGCTAAATTGCCCTACCCGTCGCCGAACAAGGATTTTGATTGGTCGCTTTTTGTTCCTCGTCCATATCGAGTAATGATCTACTCGGCCATCTCTTACCTAGACTAAGCATTAATTAGTCTTTTTCCCTGATGTTTGGGGACTATTCAATACTCTCTTGTTATTTTATTTTTCCTAGCATCGCCAATATTTATTTTTCGCAAGTATCAACAGAGAATCGTAGCGTCACTCTGAGATAGCGCGTCTAGGATTGATATTTTATTTTATTGTACATATTTTATAGACGTTTATTTTGTTACCTATTTTGAATTAATTTTTTTTAATAGATTGAAGTTGTATTTTACTTAGCCCGGTGCCTAATAAAGCACTCGTCACAATATACATGACTCCAAATTTGAATATGCTCATATATGTAATACGTATTCGCAAAATATGATGCAAATATTCCAAAAACGTCTAAAATGTGTTTTAAAAATAAACTTTTTAAATAATTTCTAACTCCTAAATAGCCATATAATCCACATAACACAAATAGACTGATCGCTGCAATACATTAACGCTCCCCCAGTGCGACAGAGAAAACTGACACAAAGCAGTCCTTGTATGTTTTTTTAATGGGCCGGGTTTATCGACCACGTGACCTTCCCTTTGGTCATTTTGGTCACGTGGTCAAAAAATCCGGCCCATTGGAAAGAGATGCAGGGACTGCTTTGCGTCAGTTTTACCTGTTGCACTGTAGGAACGACTCTGTATTTCTATTTGTGTTATATGTGTATGAGTCATGTTATGTGTTTGGTTAGTTACGGAATTTTCCAAATTGTATGACATGCGTTTTGCTATTTTTAGTTCTTCAGATAGAACTGCTGGTAATACGGAATAAAGAATATTTAACTTTCATACATCGGTGGTTAATACAAAACGTTTCAGTCATTCACTGACTAGTGAAATCTAGTTTAGCAATTACATAAAGCTATACGATAAGAAGGACCAACGCTATTAGATGAAGTACTTGGTATTGCTTTTAAACACGATATCTTAGTCGAATTTTACGAGGTCATCAAGATCAAACGATTAAAAAAAAGCAAACACAACGATGAATCTCCGATAAATGACAAAAATGGTGCGAAAAACAATTAGTGATACGATCACAAAGAAACGTAAGTCGAGATGTTTGTGAGACGTTATATGGCGAAGAAAAGGGCCTTTATCGCACTACTTAAAAAAAACTTAAAGCTCCTGTAATTACTGTTAACATAACGTCGTCTGCAGGAACTTACAGTTCCTGCAGACGATATCATTGTAAAAATCATTTTTGTTAGACCAGTTTAATCAGATTCAACCAGAAATAATAAGAAGCTATCTAAGATTATCTTCAGCTTCAGTACCTTAGAACAGCAACTAGCTGGAAAATTGAAAGATACGCTTGTTTAGACTTCAAATTAGCATAAAATTGTCTGAACAGCAACATTGTAAAAGAGAATAATAAATTGTTCCTTCAAGTTGAAAAACACGTTTTTCATTCTGTCAAAGTTTTAATTAATTTATTCAAGTTTATTCAACAAGAAGTTCATAACCAGCGCAAATATACAGTCCAACCTTCATGGTTTCTTCTAATCCCTTCAACGCTAATATTATAAATTAATATGTCAGCATATATTATCTAGACGACAATTAACCTTAAAGTAATAAATACTGAAATCTCGGCACAGTTTATATCGAGGATGGAAAAATATTTGATGTTGTAGTAGCTCTTCACTTATTAACTACATATGAGGTAACTAGACTTAATAGTCTAGAGAGGGAAGTTTGATAATGGTCAAAGACACGTATAATAAAGAGTTTTTAACGGCAAAAGCTTTGGTCAGAGTTCAATACATAGTTTTTGTCAGAGTTAAACTTAAAGGAAAACACAATCACATTTTGTTGAAGATCTTTGATAGGACAATACATTCTGGTATCGTCGATATTTTCTGCAAATGCGGCTGACAAAGGTCCGAATTAAAAATATCAGAAATAGATGTAAATTTGTTAGCAATAATAAGGCAAAATAATTATAAAATACAAGTAAACGTTTCATTTTCACGTTATATAGAATATAGATTATAGAGAATATTCTATCTATTGTTAAACAGTATTTATATTTTTGCAGTGTATACTTCTTATCGCCCGGTATATTGTTTTTTTACGGGCTCGAAATAATATTTAGCGTGACGCAAAATATCGAGACGCGCGCCATAACCTTGCTGTATACAGTAGTTTACATACGTATACACTTATTATAATAATCAAATGACATTTAACAAACGTCGTTTTTTTTTATAATAACTTTTGAACGACTTAACCCTAGAACACTCTTGTACGTAATAAAACGCTTAATACTCTTAAGACGTAAAATTTACGTATATTGAATTACCAAATCTAAGAACAGTGGTAAATTAACAAAATATTTGTTGCAAACAGAAATACATAAAAAACTCTTACTAATAACATATTCAATAAAAAAATAATAACATATTCAATAACAGTTTTGACACTGCTTAATTTGGTGTTCTCCGCAAATAGTTTTTTTGCATTTCGGGCAATAAGTGGTCGTCAGTCGATTAATTGTTGTGGGACAGATTGAGCAATACTTCCTTGGACCTTTTTGGTTTTCTGTTACGACTTCGGGAGTATCTTCTTTTTCCAAGACCTCAGAAATATTTTTTTTTTAATTCACGGTTCAATTTTTTTTCTTCCAAGCTTCATCATAAACTGATGTCTTTGTAAGGGTTTACCACCTTGAGTAAAAATGTTATGCGAATAAATAACGTAGGCATTGATGCAAGCCTTATTAATAATATTATAAAATATGCATATCGGCCATCTTTTGGTCTTGCGGTTCGCACACATGTTTTTGACACATTTGGTCAAACGTATCGACTGCTTCTTTCGTGGAATTATACGACATTATTATTTCGTTTTTTTTTTGTATTTGTGTTAACTGTTTTCTTTTTATGCATTGTTGATAGTAGAGTCACTATTTTATTATTTTTAGGTTTATAGGACAGCTATATGCGTACATAGACATTATTATTTTCCAATAATTCTGATGGAATGTGTGGTTTATTCTTCCGGATTGTCCTAAGTATTGTCAAATTATAGAGCCCTTTTAGTATTTTTTTTTGCCAAAGGAATATTCGTGAACCAGTTGTACATGGTCAGGTTCTGGTTAGTGCCGTGAATTGGAGCTGTTAATACAGTTATAAAGTGATCGGCTAGAGGAAGGCCATTTGTTTGGGTAGATTTGCCTAAATACGGTTCAGCATTGACCAAGTACTTGGTGGCGACATCGCATAACAAAACCAATTTTAACCCGTACTTAGGTTTATTTGGTGTGGTAAGTTGGACTTGTAATTTGTTTTACAATGGTTAATAAATCCCTCCCATATTTCCGATATAGGAGCAAAAGCAGTAATTTCTCTCCTTTCAGCTCTAGTTGTCTTATCATCAAACCTATGACAAGCAGTCAGAAATTCAAATCGAAATTTGCTCATCGTAGCCATGTATCTGGCACCGGAAAACGACGTATTAAACATAATATTCGATGACAAGTGATTGCCTTTAGTACTGCAGCGAGTATATAAGGTCCCAAGAGTGCCTTCAGTTCTTCTAGATTGGTTTTAGATGTTCTTTGGGCAGCGTCATGATATTTTTTGTTTTTTCGGTTTATTTCTTGATATTTATATGTCACTATTTTAGTTAGCATCGAATCGGTAAAAAATATTTCGAATGCACGCAAAGGTTCTAAAATGCCCCTGATTTCAGCCTTTGGACCAGGCCTTACATGGACAACGTTGATAAAAATTAATAAGATTAGTTTAACAATTGGCACAAACCAAATTAAATAACTACCCCTAGAAAATTGGTACTGGAGGGCTCCCCTCTCTGCGCATGGTCTGGTTAGATCATTGTTTCAGTATCGACAGCAACATCCTATAAATTACAAAAATAAAATTAAGTGCACGCTAGCCAATGAATTATAAAATTAACCATTTCTTTAAATCTCATACTAGCTGACACTTCTTCTTGTGCCCTAGGGGCATTTGAAAGTAGTCTTCGCTTTTTTGCAGGTATTGTGGTACTCTTTGGATTTTTCCATATACATCTTAGACTTTTTTCCACGTCCTCCTGCATATTTTCTTCATCAAGAACAAAATCGGGATCAACAATGCTGTCATCAGAATCACTATCAATTCCAACGCTATCCACTTCAATATAATCTTCTTCCTTACTCTCACTACTCTCGTAAATCAACCGTTCAAGTTCGGCATATGTTAGCGGCTTTGTACTCATTTAATAATAAAAAATGTCCGATAAAACTCTTGACACGTCAAATTAACCTACGCATATTTATCTATTAATGCTCTTCACACGTAAAATTTACGTGTTGACCCTCAGGGATCGCGACACACTAGCACCTACTTAGTCGAGATTTATATTACAACTGGCGAAAAATATTACCAATAGCCTACTCGAGGCACTGCCAGTACTTGGAGTGGGAGAGTTGACGCGTTTGACAGTTTTTAGCGAGTTTTCGCAATGATACGTGGTTTTTACGTACAAGAGTGTTTTAGGCTTAATCGATTTGGCTAATTGTAATTTTGAAATATTTGTAGAGGTCCAAGGAAGGTAAAAAGAAGAGAAAATATGATAAAATTGTAAGAAAATTAGTAAAAATAACAACTGTTTTTAGGTACAAACTTATATTGACTCCTTTGTATTGTCGTCACTAACCGTGGCCATCTTTACTTCTATTTACTTGCTTTACTTTTCACCCGAATAACGAAAGTTTGATTACCCACCTAGGAGAATTTTTTTGTTTTTTAAATCCATTAACTTTTAATCTTTTATTAATGGATTGAATACTTTCTATCGCTTGGTATTCCTTTATGTTTTTGCACGGATCCGAATCAATCTCAGGCGTGATCAAGGCGCTTGCAGTAAAATGTACTTAATATACACAGGGTGGTCCTTAAGTAATTGTACAAACAGAAACCGTAGATTCTGCACTTTAAAATATTACGATTTAAGCCAACTTGCTTTAATAAAATGTTGATATTAAAAAAGGGGTGTTAATAAATGTTGATATTAAGAAAGGGAAAATACAGGGTGTTAAAGTGGAAATATAAAATTTTATTTTGTACTATAACTTTTACGTTTGTATATATTTTTGGACAAAAATTTACAATTCGATGCTTTTGAGTATTATAAATTATAATTTTATACAGACATTGATGTAACTGATAGAGGGCGCCACATATACCACATGTGTGGCATACATTTGCGCTTAACTTTTTTGTTCTTTAAGATAGCTCTATTTGTATTAAAAAATATTAAAGATACATTACTTTAACAAAGAAAGGGTATACTTGTTAGTAATCACAAAATTCAACCGTTTTCGAGATAATCGCATTTTATAAGTCAGCTGCATATTAATTCTTAGTTTGATATTTGTGCGGTAAAGCATTGAATACCTCTAGATAAGCATAATTCATAGTTTATTCTTATTAAAACAACTTAAAGATGATAGTGTAATATCACAAAATGCTTTATTATACATCTTCTTCTTAGGTGCCGTGTCCGTATTCAGACGTTGGCCGTCATCATGTTTACAATTTCCCTTTTCTATCGCTTCTTAAGTTTCTATACTGGCGTTGTATAACTTTTTCTCTATTATAAAATGCTGAAAACCCAAAATATGTGGTTTATCCAAAATGGTACACCAGCACATTCTAGAGAGAAGGCAGTTAGAACATACTTAAATACATCTTCTCTGAACGTTGGATTGGTCGTGGTAGTCATATTCCTTGGCAATGTGGTGAGATATTGATAATTATTTAATTCATAAAAAATTCGAAAAGAATATTTATTATTCATTACGTAAATTGTTTACCCATTTTTATTAGGACAAATAATAGAAACTAGAGCACAGGTATTAAATAACACATATGTGTCTTGTTTCATTATACTTTTGCTACAAATCTAGCCTCAAAGACTCATTTTTACAAAAACATCATCGTTGGCCCAATAACCGATATTTTTATAAATATAGTAAACACACGGGCAGTTTAGTTTAGCATAATATTAGTTCGTTAGTAAATAATAATTGCCCATTTGTTCGAGATGTAATTATAGTTACTCGTAAGCTGTAACATAATCATATAAATAAGTAATGTCATCGAGAGGTTATTCCTTGTGTAGATAAGTAACCAAAACCAATGGACGAGATACATCACAGTTTAATACATTATTTAATTCTGCGACAAATAAGATGTAGTTCCATAATATACCATAAGATTTGGATATGTATCCAAAAGGATATATTCATACATTATACATTATAGCCACCAAGTAGCCCAGAATTTAATCCACTTGATTTGGGTGTATGGGGCGCATTAAAACAACGTGCCTGCAAGAATCCCATAAATATTCGCAACCAACTATGGGAAGAAATAAATACTGCAGCAGTGTCTTTAGAACCAATGATGCTATTTAATATGAGAGGATCTTTTATGGAATATATCGACAAATGAACGAAATAAAATGGTGGACATATCGAATACTTACTTTGACAAAAAGTTATATTATTTAGTTTAACTATTTCTGTTCTATAAGTCCTGACCTGTTGATTCCAGCTTCTCTGATGGTAACTTCGAGGACGATACTGAACAACAGCGATGACAGTGGGTCTCCTTGTCGCACCCCCTCACTGACCTCAAACTTATCTGTTTCTTCGCCATTTATTTTAACCCTATTCTCTGTTTTTCGGAGTGTCACTTTTACCATTCTTATCAGTTTTTCACTAATTCGCATTTCACGTAGTACTTTGTATATTTCTTTGCGTTTTATTCTATCGAACGCTTGTTTAAAGTCGATGAATAGGGCCATTGTAGGATTCCCATATTCGTAGCTTTCTGCTTGTATTTCGCGCAGTAGGAAAATTTGATCCACTGTGCTGCGCCCTCTTCTGAATCCACATTGATATTCCCCTATGTCATTATCTATATTTTGAGATAGCTTATCTTTTATATATACTGCAAGTATTTTATATGCAACATTTAGTAGGGCTATTTCCCTGTAATTGTGGCATAAACTTTTGCCGCCTTTTTTGTGAAAAGGGCACAGTGTCGCTTTGGTCCATTCCTTCGGTAATTTTTCTTGTTCCCATATGTCTTTTAGCAACTTTTCCAAATGCTTAATTAGTACTGGTCCTCCATATTTAAACATTTCAGCTGTTACTTCATCTCTTCCTGGGCTCTTATTATTCTTTAGTTTCTCTATTATTTCTTTTTCGTTAGGCGGTCTTTCCTCTATTCGTTCTTGATCGACATTTTCCTTCACTTCTTCTTCCTTTTCATATTCTGTTGTGGGAATTTCATTTAAAAGTTCTTCAAAGTATTCTTTCCATCTGCTCAATATTTCTTCGTCACTTACTTAATTTGGTTTGTAAACAAAATGTTTTGATTATGACTTTAATTTAACATAAAACGTAAAATGTTTGATGTAAAATTCTATTATTCTGTTATTTTGTCAAATCCTATTATTAATTATCCTGCTGATATATTTATTTTATTTATTATTTCGTTAACTATTAACTTTATTTTAATGTATTTTATACCAAAATTCAGAAGTATTAATGTCTTTGTCTATTTTTCCTTCATTGCATGGAGTAATTGCTTTAAATTAGAATTATGCAGCTGATTTGTAAAATGCGATTATCTCGAAAACTGTTGAGTTTTAAAGTTATTAAGAGGTATACCTTTTTTTAGTTAAAATAATGTATCTTTAATATTTTTTGTTCCAAATATAGGTAACTTAAGGAGCAAAAAAGTTAAGTGCAAATTTATGCCACATATGTGGCGTATGTGGCACCCTCTATCAGTTACATCAAAGTGTGCACCAAATTATAATTTCTCATATTTAAAAGTACCCATTTGTAAATTTTTATACATAAATGTTTACAAATATGAAAGTTAAAACGACTTACACGAAACACGAAAAATAAAATTTTAAATTTGCACTTTAACACACTGTATTTTTCTTAATATCAACATTTTATTAAAGCAATTTGGCTTAAATCCTAATATTTTAAAGAGTAGAATCTACTGTTTCTTTTTGTACAATTACTTAAGGACCACCCTGTACATATATACTTATTACCCTGCTCATAAACTTGCATAAATATATGCATAAATTTTTTTAGAATATAATGATGATCAAAATGACGTAATTAAACATAAATACAAGATAATATTGATAATGAATAAAATATAAATTGATCAGGAAAACAACTAAAATAAAATTAAAATAAATAAAATAAAACAAAATAAAATAAAATAAATTTTTAACGAAAAAAATTAATAATTTTAAATTTTAAAAGAACTTAAATGTGTGATGTTATAATAAAAAATATTAACAATGTAGTAATAAGCAAATATAAAATTAAAATATTTTACATAATAATATAGTTATAACAGGCTATGAGTACGAGTATTATTCACTTTTGTCGCCACTCGCTGTTTTTTAGCTTTTCTAAAATTATGTGTAATAAAATAAAGGATTGATAATAGATAAAATATTTGAACTCTTATGTATTATTTTATTTGCTGGATCTAAAAATTGTGTAAAATAGATTTCAGTAAGTATAACAAGAATACTCTGGTGTCTGAATGGGTTTAAAAAAAAATCTACCTGTTGAAACAATAATTTTTCTTTATTTAAAGCAATATCTTTAAATAAAGCTTTACCTTTGGCTCAATATTTCAAAAACTTCTCATAATAATCAAAAGAAAGGTTCGATGACAGTAGAAAGGTAGACCCGTAAAGAGAAAGACAGAATTAATTGCTTTGACATCATATAAAAACTTCGGCGAAATTCATTACATCTTTAATTTACAATTAAGCGGCAATTAATTTCATTAATTTGTAAAACCGGTGTGAAGGTAAACGGCAGATTTAAATTAGAAGTAATATTACGTTCTCAAGAAAATTTAGGAAAATGTTTCGTTTTTGTAATTGTTGAAAACAAGAAATGGTATCCGTTATACCATGTTAAGTGTTAGAAAAGCAGTGACTTATTATTTAATTGCTCTTTCTTGAAATACCTCTAAGAAAATTGTTTTTATTCTTGAGTTGGATACATAGGTTTTTACTATACAAAAAAATTATAAAAATGAAAGGATACCTAATATTATGTATAATTCGAGGAAGGTTTAAATAAATAATAATAATAATAATGAAAAACCCTCAAACGCGCGAACACATATCACAGCAGATAAATAGTAAAATACACAGAATATCAAATATATCAAACGAAAACAGAACCGTTAACGAATGCTGGTATGATATTCAAAACTCGGTTTTAGAGAACGTACAAGAGTCTTTGAAAACACCTACCATGTTGGCAAAAAATGAGTAGATGACATAAGAAATTCTAGACCTGATGGAAGTTCGACGGCAACACAAAAATAGAAATATTATCGAATACCGTGAAATCAATAAACGCACAAAAAGAAAAATTAAGCAAGCCAAAGAATCCTGGCTTGAAAATTTATGTAAAGAAATAGAAGACCTCCAAAAAAAGCATGACAGTTTCAAACTCCACAAGAAACTTAAATATACTGCCGGAATTAGAAAACAGAAAAATCCTCACATACTTAAAAGCGCGGAAGGAAAAATTTGTGATCACGAACAACAGTGCACAGAATGGGAGAGATATATCACTGACCTTTTTGACGATGCTTCTAGAGAAAATTCTCCAAATACTGCCTGTGGCAACCAGTTAGACAGAGGTCCCAGTATACTGAATTCGGAAGTCAAAAAGGCAATACAGCAAGCCAAAAACAATAAAGCACCTGGACCAGATCAAATCCCTCCTGGGCTACTTATACTTTTGGATGAGGAAAGCATTGCCTGCTTAACCACTTTCTTCAACAAAATTTACAACGAAGGAAAAATACCAGATGATTGGTTAGAGTCACTGTTTATAACATTACCAAAGAAAAGCAGGCCCACCAAATGCAGCGATTTAAGACTAATCAGTTTAATGAGTCTCATACTGAAGATACTCTTACGAATTATACAAAACCGAGTATTCCTTCTATGCGAAAGTAGGATGGGTAATAAGCAATTTGGATTTAGAAACGGTCTAGGAACTAGAGAGGCACTATTCTGTATGCACGTTCTATTACAAAAAAGTTGTGAATTCCGAAAGAATGTTTATGTTTGTTTCATCGACTTCGAGAAGGCTTTCGACAGAGTACAACACGATACACTTGCCTAACTCTGAGATAGCGCG
>NW_027312499.1:0-29111 GCF_040954645.1 Diabrotica undecimpunctata | reverse complement strand
ACGCGCTATCTCAGAGTAAAGTACAATGAGTTTAATTAGGCATTTTAAAAATTGAAACCGTGCAAAAATGTTCCCAACTCTTGATACGCATTGGTAATTGTTGATGATACTGATGGTCGAGAACAACTTTCAGCAATCATTCCCGATGTTGGCGAATCATGAGGGTTTAAAATTTTTTAAGCATTATCGTTCTTATCGGACTTGGAGGGCCCCAAACGTGCTACTGCATCATTAGCCGCGGACTCAATTTCGTTTAGGTTTTCCATTTTCGCACTAAATTTGCGCTTGCGGTTGCAACAACAATAAGCTGTCTTTAATAATTGCAAACAACTGTCAAACAACTGTAACCAGGGAGACGCAAATCCCACCGACGACTTAATTATTTTAATCTCTAACATCTAGATGACTTTGATAGTTGTCTCAGTTAATTTCGAGTAAAAATAACGTATGAATTGTACTATTTATGGTTGAAAATTGCTACGTTTGAAGAAAAAATAGTATACTTTATTCGGCAAAGAAGCGACTTTTCTTGACTTGCCCTCTATTACGGGCCTCACTTCGTTCGGCGCGTAATATCGGGCGCGTCAAGAAAAGTCATGCTTCTCCGCCTCATAAAGTAATATACTATTTTCCTGCTTTATTTGTCGCCAAATTCAATTTAATTTCTTACAAATATTTCGAATTTATTTTTAAATAGATACTTCATTTTTATCGGAGTAGTAAATACTCCCATTCTGCGTTGATATTAATGCTCGTATTTTTATTTACGAATACAGTAGTTTGTGTTTAAACCAACAAGACGTTGTAAGTAGGTATTACATATTGTTTTAAAGTTCTTTTGTCCTGATAATGAGTTTTGAGTTTTTCTATTTTAGGAATAACGCAGTTAGGCCCAGGGAAAAATGCACATATTTTTCATGTAGGCCTTCTAGGTTGCTGAAATATAATTTATAGATTTACCTGCTACGGAAAAATTTTAAAGTTTGTAGGTTGGAGGTTGAGATTCTTCTCTATGGATATTTTTTATTCCTGTTATTCCTGAGTCTAGGATGTTTCTTATTATTTAACAGGTATAGGTTTCTTAGTATGGATTTAATACCCTTCATATGGTTGGCTACGACTTATCTCCGGCTGGGAATATGGCAAGGTTTAACATTAAGAGCGAAGCACAACATTTCGGGCCAATGCTTCTTAAATGTATTTATTTTTTTCGAATCCTGAGAAAACTAACAAATATTTTTGAAAAATTTAAACGCAGAATGAAAAATTAGATTATTACCGAGGGCCGAAAGTCCGTTAGAATAAAAATAAAGTTTTTTTGAATAAGATATTGGAAATTAAAAATCACACTAAGTTTTCTCTTCTTTTTCACCTCTGTAACTTATTAAATGATATTTAATAAGACAATTTAATTTAATTTAATAATTAACACTTTAAAGATATTTTTAAAAATACTACATCAAAGATTATACAAAAAATGTGAATAGGACATCAGTGACTCCCAGTTCGGGTTTAGGCAAGGTTTAGGAACACGAGAAGCAATAGTAGCAACACAGGTGCTGGTCCAAAATTGTTACGATCAGAAGAAGGATGTGTTCATATGCTTTTTAGATTGCCAAAAAGCGTTTGATCGTGTCTAACACCACAAGTTAATGCAGATTCTCAAGAAAGTTGATATAGACCAAAAAGACATAAGATGCATTGAAAACTTGTACTGGCATCAAACGGCACAGTTAAAAATAGACAATTCGATATCCAAACCCATACATATAAGAAGGGGCGTTCGACAGGGATGTGTGCTTTCCCCTCTTTTATTTAACATTTATCCGGAAGCCATATTTTAAGAGCCTTTGGAGGATGCAAAGATGGGAATCAAAGTGAATGGAGTATTGATCAACAACATACGATATGCTGATGATGGTGTCTTAATTTGTGACAACATCGTCGATTTTCAACAACTTGTCACTATAATCGGAGAATACAGTAAGCGAATGGGATTAGAGATTAATACCAAAAAAACCAAATTTATGATCATCTCCAGAAACTTGGATGCACTTGAAAACTCCACCATAACACTGAATACTAAGTCCAATGAAAGAGTGAGTAAATTTAAATACCTGGGATCGTGGCTTTTTGAAGACTGGGCATCGGACAGGGAAGTAAAATGTCACATTGAGCACGCTCGACAAGCTTTCGTAAAATTCAAGAAGGTACTGACTTGTTCAGAATTCGATCTTCAACTGAGACTAAGGTTTACTAAGTGCTACGTGTGGTCAGTGCTGCTATATGGCGTAGAGGGCTGGACACTCAAAACGAGGGATATAAACAGATTAGAAGCTTTCGAAATGTGGCTCTATCGTCGTATCCTAAAAATACCATGGACAGCGAAAATCACAAATATAGATGTCTTTAAAAGAATAAACCAAGAACGTCAACTTTTCGAAACCATCAAGAAAAGGAAAACGGCGTATCTAGGTCACATCGTGCGAAATGAAAAATACCAGTTCCTCCAACTTATAATCGAGGGTAAAATTGAAGGCAAGAGAGGAATGGGACGCAAGAAAATGTCCTGGCTCCGAAACATAAGGCAATGAACGACATACAATCTCTGATACATATTGCAAGAAATAGAGAATTAATGGAAAATGTGATCGCTAACATCCATTAGTGGATTTGCATCTGAAGAAGAAGAAGAACTTTATAGAAGAAGAATAAACATTATAGAAGTTTTCAGGGACTTTCGGCCCTCAGTAATAATGGCCTCAAAAATACTTATGAATTTTCTCAGGATTCGAAAAAAATGAATGCATTTAATAGGCATTGCCCCGAAATTTTGCGCCTACGCTCTTAAGTTAAGTACAACATAAATGTAAAATCAGTTTGGTGAAGTTAAATTAAAATTTTCGGTATTTTACTACTATACTAATTTTAGTTCGGTACGAAACACATGGTAACTTTGGGTTAAGTTGAGTTTTCGAGTGATCAGTTAAAAAGTATCTCATAATTTTTTGCTGATTGTTCACTGGTCAAGGATTCAATTTACTCAAACTTATAATTAATTTATAAAAAATGTTTGAAGATTTTGTTAATTTTTCTTGTCAAATTGTTCGACGAAATTTATTTTTAGACGAATTTTCTCTTCTCTTATATTTTATATATTTCTCTTATATTTCAGATATTCTGAAATATAAACTTGGAATTTTATTATAAACTGTTCGATTTTTATGAAGGTATATTGTTTTATTTTTATGATATAACCTTTAGTGTACTTAAGGATGTATTTAGTTTAAGGGTGATCCATTAGCTATAAATATTGTGTCTTTTTTGGGTCTTAAGAAACCGAGTATTTAGTTAAATACTGGAGATATTCACAGGTTAATAAATGAATAGCAGGCGCCCATAAAGAATATAATATATTGGTTGGTGGATTTCTTTTTGAACCTCTGAAGGGAAGAAGCAATTTCCTTAAGAGAATACTCCCCTTGGAGATTAAGGGTTCTCAATAAATTTAATTTTTATTGGCCGGAGTGTTGAGTTTGAGTAAATCTTTGAGTACTATCCTAATAATTACGGTTAAAACATTTGGTATTTATGTCAGTTTGACTCACAGCTATTCCGGATGTCAAAATTGTATATATTTATGGATTCTGTGTTACTTCCTTAGCAACTTAAAATTCACAAATTGTGGGGCACGGCTTTAAATTTTTCTGTTTGTCTCATTTAAAAATGTAATATTTTTACGTAAATTTCAAAATATGGCCTCCATGACAGGATGCGCACATATATTGAGCGCATTTCATTGCACAATGTTACCTCATTTAAAAAATATAATTATTTTTTATGGAAATTTGTTATTTCAGTTATGATTATTTGTTGTATTTACTTAATATTTATTTCTAATATATAACACAGGTCTGCGACATAAAAATTGTTTAAAATTGAATAAGTGATTTTTATAGTATTTTCAACGCTAATTTTGGGAAAAATAGTGAAAACATTCCATCAGGTACAGTTATTCCACAAACAGCTTGTCTATTTTTAGCTTTTTTTCGATATTTTTATACATAGTTCCTTACTCTAGTCAGTTTGAATTTTTGTTTTTTGGATCTTTATGAACTGTTTATTAAGCCCATAGTACTTTTAATAAGTATAAAAAATACTTTAAGGTATTTTCAGTTACTTAGCTGTTTTTTTACTATACAAGTTGTATGTAAAATAAAGAGTTGATTAGGAGAAACCAGCATTATTTTCATGTCGGGACTTGTCCATTGCCTCCCCTCCCTCGCCATCCACTTACTGACTCACAGAGCATCTTTTATGTCAGTGCCTGTCTGCCACAGTGCCCATCCCCCTCTCCATCACCAAGCAGTGAGCTTCTGCTACCTGTTCTTCAGTTCACAGTATCTCTTCACTCTGTGCTGTTCACGTGCTGTGGTTACTAGTGATTTGTAGTAGTCATTGTGAGAGTAGTATTAAATGATATCTCGTGACACACGGATAGTTGGCAATAAAGTGTGAATCAAATAACTTTCAGTGATTCAAGGCATCAGCCTAAACAGATTGGTTTCTTGTGGTGTGAGGTTGTTTTATGAAAAATGTATCAACTCACTAGATTGCTTCTGCTACATTTGTGGTAACTATACAGTTAAAAAGCAACAAAGAAACATTTCCGATTTTGTTGAAAAGGTATATTTTGCCTATTTTGGTATAAAGTTGGGTGATCAAGACAAGTCTTG
Source organism: Diabrotica undecimpunctata (assembly GCF_040954645.1). Classification (NCBI taxonomy): domain Eukaryota; kingdom Metazoa; phylum Arthropoda; class Insecta; order Coleoptera; family Chrysomelidae; genus Diabrotica; species Diabrotica undecimpunctata. The sequence goes on along the minus strand of NW_027312499.1, from coordinate 24,375 downwards.
GGCCCCACACAAAGTTTGTTCAGTGTGTGTTGAAGAACTGAGACAATGACAGTCATTTCGTTTTGGAATACCAATGGTTTGGAGCGAGCCCAAAAACCATAGTGATGACTGCTATTTTTGTTCTTGCAATGTTCAAGGTTTCAATTTGAAAAACAAAAAGGATATTTCTTACCCTAACATCAAATCAGCCATTCGCCCTGTTCCTCATGGACCTGAAGTACCAATACCCTCTCCTCCAGTTTCTTTGGATGGTATTTTAGATGACCACGAGCCATTGGCTCAGCTAGGTGAAAGTGAAGAAGACAGTAATGGCTACGGTCCTGGCACAACCGATCCCGTTTCATTCTCACAATCTGAACTGAATGATTTAGTTAGAGACCTAGGTCTTCCTAAAGACTCGGCAGAACTTTTAGGGTCTAGATTAAAAGATAAAAATATGTTGGCTCCCGGTACGTCCTTTTCTTGGTATTGTTCCAGGGAAAAGAAGTTTGTATCTTTTTTCTCTCAAAAAGGTGACTTGGTGTTTGGCAGTTATGTTCCTGGACTTATGGCACGTTTCAAAATAGAATATGCTCCTGATGAGTTGAGACTTTTTATAGATTCTTCAAAAAGAAGCCTTAAAGCAGTGCTTCTACACAATGGCAATAAGTATGCTTCTATGCCAGTTGGACATTCTGTTCACTTGAAAGAATGTTATGAAAACCTCGAACTGGTTTTAAACAAACTCTGCTATTCAGACCATAAATGGACACTATGTGGTGATTTGAAAGTGATCTCAATGCTGCTTGGTCAACAAAGTGGTTATACAAAGTTCCCTTGCTTTCTCTGTGAATGGGACAGTAGAGACAGAAAGCAACACTACATTAAAAAAGTTTGGCACTTGAGAAAAACCTTACAGGTGGGGGTTAAAAATGTTGAGAGGAAAAGCCTTGTGGATCCCAAAAAGGTATTACTACCACCACTCCACATTAAGTTGGGATTAATGAAACAATTTGTAAAGGCGTTGCCAATAGAAGGGGAGTATCTTTGTGGACAGTTTCCTGGTTTATCCGAGGCAAACCGAAAGGAAGGAGTCTTTGTCGGACCAGACATTAGAAAACTAATGAGAGATCCCAATTTTATGGACAAAATGGAAACAAACGAAAAAGCAGCATGGACATCTTTTAAACTAGTTGTTACCGGTTTCCTAGGAAACAAAAAAGATCCTAACTACAAGACAATCGTCGCAGACATGCTCGACAACTTTAAGAAGCTGGGATGTAACATGAGCATTAAAGTTCATTTCCTCCATTCACATCTAGACTAGTTATCTGCAAACCTTGGTGATGTAAGTGAAGAGCAGGGTGAAAGATTCCACCAAGATATCAAGGAAATGGAAAGAAGGTATCAAGGAAGATGGAACGTCAACATGATAGCGGACTACTGTTGGATGCTAAAACGAGATGACCCTCAATGAGTACACAGCCGGAAAAGCAATAAAAGAAGCTTCGACGGAAAGCAAAAGCGTTACTATAAGGACTTATGAGCTTAAAGAGAAATGTAAGTGTACTAGATATGTAGTTTATAACATGTATTATACATGAAATAAAATCCTTTAACTTAAGAAAAAATTTGAAAAATTGCTAAAATTTTGTTATTATACCAAAAAGTATTTCCTTTTTTGTGAGAAAACCTTACGTGATAGAAAAAAATGGATTGCAGTTTTACAATCAGCGCTGAAAAATACATAAAAATCAGTTATGAAATTCCAAACAATTTTAAAAAATATTTTTTTAATTAATGAAACATATTGCTTATTTTTGTTTGATTTCTTTCTTTTTTTCATTCAACGTGCTTAGCCTTGGCTGGCATGCTTTAGTTGTCAAAGTCTTACTTTGTTCGAAAATAAAGAATTTGTTAATTAAATATAGATTTTGTTTATTAAGTGTTAGGTTGGGTTAGGTTTGTTGTTTTTTAAAGTTAATAAGTGATTTGGTTGGGATAATTTATATTGAGAAATTTCAGAAAATTATAATATAATTATTATTCTGTAGCTAACTTCAATTTGCTCTTCGCGCTGTTGCCATGTAAATCATCGAACAATCATAAATAAGGAACTACCAATATTTTTTTTATTAATATGTATCCAATATATTAGCGAAAATTGATTTATGGTTGGATTTTGAACTCAAATTAATGTAAATATTTTGTTTTTGTTTTTAACATGTTTATAGATTTGTACGTAAATATATGTCTAAACAAATTATATGGTATGGAAATATTTCTGCGAACATCGAAACTTGGCAATCATGTTTCTACCCTTAACTAAGGGCTGCGCAAAAGTAGCATTTCTTTAAAAATTGTCGTTGCGAATACGTGAAAAGCTTTACAAAAATGGCGTGTGTTGGTTGTAGCGTGGGCATCTTTGAAAGTGGTTTTGTGGCCAAAAATGAAGGCCAACTTATGGATTTTTATTTCAAACACGGTGTTTTGAAGGAGGTGATAGTGTGCCGGTGCGGAAATACCTTAAAAATGGACAGCAAAATGACTTTTAAATGCAATAAAAAAGTCATAATGAAGAAAAAAGCTCCTAAAAAGTGTGGATTTTGTATCTCGGCAAGAAATGGTACGTTTTTTGAACATGCTAGATTGCCGTTGGACAAAATGTTTCTTCTGGTGTCGCCTTTATTGCATCTTAAGCCTCCACGGCAATCTTTTGTGGAGAGTGAGTTAGGTATATCTTCTTCTACAATGGTAAATTGGTACAGTTATTGCAGAGAAGTGTTTATTAGTTTCGTTAAAAACAACTCTACAGAGCTGAGCGGAAATAATACTGTTGTAGATATCGACGAGGCAAAGTTTGGGAGTAGAAAGTACAATATAGGACGTCTGTATACTGGCCAATGGATATTTGGAGGATACGAGCGAAACACTGGGAACTTTTTCGTTATTCCTGTTGATAGGAGGGATGCCGATACTTTGCTCGGAATAATTCGCGAATGGATTCTTCCTGGGATAACCATTTATAGTGATTGTTGGAAATCATATAATTGTTTGACCCATGAAGGATTTAAACATCAAACTGTGAACCATTCCAAGCATTTTGTCGACCCTGATACTGGCACACACACCAATAACATTGAGAGGTTGTGGCGGGAAGTTCGCAGTAGTATTCCTAAATATGGCGTCAGGCAGGAACATTTTATTGGATACCTCGCCGAATTTTACTTCAAGAGGAGATATCCTGACCGCATGGAGAGCCTGCACTATTTTTTTCAAGCTGCGGCAGAATTGTATCCACCGGCATACTAAGGTAGGCTAATATACATATATATTTGACTTCTTTTGATTTAACAATATATATCTTTGTTTGTTCTGTAAAAATAAATTTTAAATATCACAACAATGTGCAGGTCTACAATCCTCTACATTGGTAACTTTAACATCTCAACTGTAAATTAGACATAATGTAAACAAAATTTTATTTAATAATTTTTAAAGGGTTTTTACCCACATATTTAGTGGCTACATCCATGTATTAACTAGACACTGATGATGGAATACTTATTCCGAAAACGTTTTGTCAATTCAACATAGCCCAACTGGGTTTTTTATATACCTTTTTATAAAGGATTTTATTCAAAAATTTTTTATTATATGGTATACAGCCAAATACAGGAACTTTTGTTTCCTTGTGGATTTTATTAGTTGTTTGTGCTTGTCCATTTTTAATGTCTTAACGTAACAGGACACATAATTAATTGAATTTATATTTTTATACTTTTATATACAGGGTGTCCAGAAACTCTCCTGAAAAACGAAAACAGGAGATTCCTCAGATAATTTTAAGACGATTTAACAGAATTCACACTGTCCCGAATGCTTCTCAAGGGAGCTAGAGCTCTTTGAAGATGGCGCCTTATAAGTAGTTTTTTCTTAATACCTCCAGAACGCTTTTATTTAAATAAACTAAAACTGGTACGATTATTTATCCTTCAGATTTGAACCGATTCCATTAATTGCGAATTTCTAGTACCGTTCATAGGCGTCCATTTTGAGTAGGTCAACGCTTATTTTAACGCATAACTTATTTTTTGTCTTTAACTTTTAAGCTTTTGTAATACTAGATTATTACATTCTTAGGTATTCTAGTAGAGTATGTTTCAACTGTAGTGGCGGAAATTTGTAGGAACAGTAAAGCCTCACCAAACAAAGCAGTGGCGTTCCAAAAAATATTTATGATTTAAATCAAATTGTTAAAGATAGGTACACACAATTTATTAAACAATTATATTATATTATATTTTTGGCAATATTGTACTATATTTTAATTACAATATAATTATTATAATATATCACATACATATATTGTCTGTATGTGAAACCATAAATACCTATTACAGATTACAGTATTTAATAAATATTATTTACAAAGATTGTTTTAACTTTAAAACCTTTATTATTTATAGTATTACTCATTTAAACGTCACAAAGTTAAATAGAAGAATATACAAAATTATTGTAATAAAGTAAAATAATAATACATACATACAAGATAGTATGGAAAACTTATATTCACATAGGTTACATAGGTACATCGTATTGTTAAATTATATTATTCACTTTCATAATCAGATGCACTGTCATCGTCACTAGAATCATTTAAATCAATCCTTAATTCTTCAGTAATTACATCTATGCGACGTTTACTTTCCAAATACTTATCTTCAACTTTGACAATGTTCACACACTTTCTTCCAGTTATCTACAGTTACTCTAGCAAATTCCTCTTCCACCAACACTTTTACGTCTTCTAACTTAAAATAAACGTTTTGTTTTGCAACTTCATTTTTTATTTGGTTTAGGGTTCAAATCTGGATGATATGGCGAAAGTTTTAAAGAAACATGTTCACATTCTTGCAGCACTTTATCAAATTTATATTAAACATGTTCTTCTTTGTGTCGTTTGATGATTTCATACAATTGAGGTTTTAACATTGACGTTCTTCTTCTTGAGGTGCCTTCTCCATTACTGAAGGTTGGCTATAACTACAACAAATTGCTCTCTATCTTGAGCTGTTCTTAGTATCGAATGTGTGTTCATGCCTGTCCAGTCTCTTACATTCTTCAACCAGAAGCATTTTCTTCTTCCTGGACATCTTCTTCCTTCCACTGTCCCTTCCATTATAAGTCGTAGGAGGTTGTATTTTTCTCTCTGTAAATATGTCCTAGATAACTCGTTTTTCTGTTTTTAACAATATTTAGGAGTTCTCTCTCAGTACCCATTCTTCTTAGCACCTCGTTGTTGGTCACGTCCTCTGTCCAAGAGATCTTCAGCATCCTTAGAAAAACCCACATCTCAAAGGCTTTTATACGTCTCATACTTGTAATTCCGAGAGTCCATGTTTCCACTCCGTATAGTAATATGGAATAAATAAACGTTTTTACAAATTGGTATCGGATATCCAACGATAACTTAAAGTTTATTAGGAATTTTTTCATTCGTTGAAATGCGGACCTAGCATATTCTATACGAGCACGTATTTCGACCTCGTGGTCAAGATCGTTTGTTATCCAGCAACCAAGATACTGGAATTTTTGTACTGGTTCTATATGTTTGTTATAGATACAAATATTAATGTCGACATTTGGTGCACGTGTAACAGCCATTACTTTTGTTTTATTTGTGTTTATATTTAGTCCCAAGCTATCTCCCTCTCTGGTTATGACATTCAAAAGTCGTTGTAAACCCTCAGCACTGCCCGCAATAATGACGGTGTCGTCTGCGTATCTTAAGTTGTTTACGTATTCTCCGTTGATTTTTATTCATTCAATATTTTCGAGGGCATTTTGAAAGATCTTTTCGGAATATATATTGAATAACTAACGAACTCCTCTTTTTATTGGCAATTCTGCTGTCAGTCAATTGTCTATTGATCTCGGCATTTTTGTAGTAATATCTGGAGGCCAAATAATGCCTCCCTTGTACCAAGCCCCATACGAAATCCAAATTGATTGTCGCTCAGGTTTCTTTCGCATTCTCTGTATATTCGTTGATGTACAATTTTGAGTAAAATTTTTCAGAAAATGGCTCATCAGGCTAATTAATATGAACTGTGAGCATCTATTTGCTTTATTTTTCTTGGGTATAGGTATAAATGTCGATCTAAGCCAGTCTTCTGGGAAGATTCCAGTGGTATCTATTTTGGTAAATAATAGTGTTAACGTCTGAAGATTTTCTTCATTAATAAGCTTTATCATCTCTACGTGTATTTCATCTGGACCTGAGGCTTTTCGTGGCTTTGCCGTATTGATTGTTTTTGTAACTTCCGATGTTAATATATCAAGCATTGTTTCTTGTACTATATTCATTTGTGGTTCTGTTCTCTCGTCATCAAACAGATCTTTGATGTATTTTTCCCAGATATCTTCTACATTTTCTGGACTAAAAACTATTTGGTTGTTATTTTGGTTTTGGTTGTTGTAGTTATTTTTTCCTTCATATTTGTGACGTCCTTAATCTTTTTATATGCATTAAAGTGGTTATGCTTTTTTAGTAAATCTACGAATTCCTCACAGTTGTTGCTCATCCATTTTTCCTTAGCTTTCCTGATTTTGTTTCGGATGATTTTCTGGGTTTCTTTATATTTTTCTTCATTGTGATTTTTGTAGGATCTCCTTATGTCCATCAGTTCTAGGACTTCTTCTGTCATCCATGTATTATTTATTTTTCTGATGTTGTCTTGTAGTTGTTCTCTTTGAATAGTTGTGATTAAACATTGACGTTACAAATGGTAATTTTTTTTTCTGTCAACCAAGATATCATATCCATTTTTTTAGAATTACTGGTGGGTGCTTTATTAATTTGTACATTACGATATGACGCATTATCAGTAACAACAACAGATCCAACAGGCAAACTGGGGATTAACTGTTCTTTCATCCATTTTTCATAATTTTCTGAATTTATATCCTGATGATAATCTCCTGTCTTAGCTTCTGACTTAAAAATCAAAAGCGCATTCTGTATAAAACCCATCTCCCCACCACCATCTATGTACGATAACCAACCTACTTCCTTTTGAAATGTTTTTGAAGAATCCTTTGCCACTGTTGTCATGTGTCCAGCTATTTGGCGTAGTGTGTTCTGCGCGTACATAGGTTTCATCAACATATACAATTGACTTACCTTCGGTTCTGTAATATTTAATTTTGTCCAAACATTTAATCCGTAGAGCACGAATATCATTCCGTTCAATAAATAAACGTCAATAATCTTTCGTTTTCTTCCATTTAAATCCCAAATATTTTACAATTATGTAGAGATAACTCACACTTCCCGTCCACTCGTACGTATACCTCTTCAAGCTTTTCTGCAAAAGCTTTAATGCTACACGAAAACGTTCAGTCTCATGAAAATAATGAATGGTATTATTAATGAACTGTTTATCATACTCCCTCAAGTCTGTCATGGTTGCTTTCCTTTTAGCAAGTGTTGTAACTGGAAATTTTAGTGTATTATTTGACTCTGCGTTTGTACTCTGAGATAGCGCGTAAATGATACTTTCTACTGTACGTAAAGATACTCCAGTAGTTTCACCCACACGTTGTTTAATACTGGTTCGATTATCTTCAGGAAATAGTATTTGTATATATTTGAATACATTGTAAACTATTCCTTTCGATTCTGGTGTCAATCTGATCTGTTTACTCGTACTACAAATAACAATATCCATTCTGCGAAATAGTTCTAATACGCGTGGTAGCACCTTTCTTGTTGAGACTCTACAACATAATGAGATTAAATTACGAACTTGTTTAAAATTCAGTGACTAGAAATTCTCGGAAATAATTCATATTAGTTCTTTGTACGTCCTTAACGAGTCGTTAAGGAGTCATTAATATGACTTTATAATTAGGATTTTAAGGTAACTGATACTAAATTAGAAATTAACTTTTACCAAACTTTATAGAGTATCAATTATTAAAGATGGTATTATAACACACAAAAAGTTTGGTATCTATAAAATAATCTGTGTACAATTAAACTCCATTTATTATTTAAATGGGTAATAATATTGTAATTAGTGCGATTTCAAATAATTTAATTTGTTTAATATTGCAACGCCACTGCATGGGTCTGATCATAGATATTCTATTGTCTGCGCGATTAACTATTTCGTGGAAGGGCTCGCCACTCGATTTGAAATAAGCTGTACTAAAAGGTACTCTTACTTTAGGCCTGTAGGATACACCGTTTTCTAGAAAAATCGATTTGGAAATGTTTCGTTTTTGAGTCATAAAAGTTAAATTAATAGGTACCTTAATTAATTTTATAAATACCCTTTTGTTTCAATAAATGCTGCACACAATTCGTAAAAAACGTTTGGGAAAAGAAGTAAAAAACCAATTTGAAACCAAATTTTATTTAAATGTGTTAACAAAGTATTTATTACGATAAAACGAAACTACGAGTAACACAAAACAAGTATCAGAGGTGGATAGTAACAAAAGATGCTTAATGTGATGACCGTTAGTCCCTATGTGTAAATTTTACATTTTGCTTAGAGAACGCCGAATTCTTGCAAATTTCAAAAGTTATTTCTAAGTTTCATGATCATCATCCAGCCTCAAGAGTCCACTGCTGAACATAGGCCTCTTCCTCATGTTTCCAACCCCGTCTATCTTGCGCCGCTCTTATCCAGTTTTTATTGAGTCTTCTTAAATCGTCAGTCCATCTTGTAGGTGGTCGACCGACGCTTCTCTTGTCTTCCCTTGGCCTCCATTCCAATAACCTCTTCGTCCATCGCCCATCTGTCATTCTGGCTATGTGTCCTGCCCATCTCCATTTTAGTCTGGCTATCTTCTCGATGATGTCAGTCACTCCGGTTCTTCTTCTGATGTCTTCGTTGGTTATTCTGTCTCGCAGAGTTATTCCTAACACGGACCGCTCCATTCTTCTCTGCGTGACTCTCAGTTTGGTAGCTGCTGCTTTTGTTAAGGTAAGTGTTTCTGCTCCGTACGTCAAGACTGGGAGGACGCACTGATCAAATACCTTTCTCTTTAGGCATGTGGGCAGCTCACTTTTAAAAGTTTCTCTCAGTTTCCAAATGCTGCCCACCCAAGGCCGATTCTTCTCTTCAGTTCATGAGTCTGACTCTGAGATAGCGCGTATAATTTCATGTCCCAGGTTTCTAAGTTGATTGCAGGCATATTGTATCCTTAGCGATAGTTGTGCACAATATTGTATCGGAACTAAATAAACGATTGTTTTTATATATTCTCAAATACAATAATCGCAAGGATTCAATTCCGGCGACCTTGCTGGTGAAGCAACTGGACCGCCTCTTCCAATCCAGTGGTCTTCGTAGCTATTATTAAGAAATTCTCGTACATTCCTGCTAAAGTTGGCCGTTATATAGAAACCATAAGTTTTGCCGTATATTAAGAGGAACATATGCCGTATACTTTTACATGATTGTTAATTTAGATGTTGTTAAATGACCGCTACCCTCCGGCCACGTCTGCATTCCTGTATAAGGATATTATTGAAGCTGTATCTAAAAATTTTTTAGAATGCCTCAAATACCTACTCAAAAATGTCTCACAGCTCTAATACATAGCATAGGTAGATATTGTATTAGTTTAATCTAAAAAGAAATATGTCAATATTGATTAGAAACTTTAATTAATATAAACAGTAAAACGAAAGTCATGTACACGTACAAAAATTAACAATAAAATAAATGATTTATTTATTATATAAGTATATATATATATATATATATATATATATATATATATATATATATATATATATATATATATATAATTATATAATTATATATAAATATATAGATTTATTTTCATTGCTACCTATAAGCCATATTGTTTCGGTATGCTCCTTGTGTAGGCACCTTTGATTTATTGTCCCAAATTAAACTGCTTTGTCTACTTAGTTTCCGTCTAAATCTAGTAGCTGTGAAATAGTTCATCGAGCCATAGCCAGCTGGATTTCGGTCCCTCTTTGAGAAAATTGCTTCATTTAACGCATCAAAGGTTGACCAAAATCGCTAGGGCACGGACTACCCCAGGATCTAGTCTCCTCTTTTATCCGAAAACTGTGAGGTCATCATCATTAAGAAAGGTAGGGGCGAATGTTTTTTTAGAGGGGTAGGTTTATGGCTAGGTTTGATTAAAAGTATTCACATTGGCGTTCAAAACGACTTTTATTACATATTTATAATATTCCAGCATAAAATATGTATTTAAAGGTAAGAAAATGGCTTTTATACCGAGAAGATAATAAAAAAAATACCTTATTATAATTATAACGTTTTTATAAAACGGGTTTTAAATAAAAATAGAAATATACTTTATTGTCACTGAAAATTGTACAATTTTATGGACAAAACTTGCACAAAAAAAAACACTAACAATTTAAAATTTACTAAAATTACATAAATCGTCAATATCACAAAATAAAAGATAATAAAATACACAATCCATTGCAAAATTTAAATAAACTGCAAATTGTATAATAAAACCTTACGAAGTAATAAGTTTAAGTTGCTGCATGTGATGCAGAAACCCAAATATATTATATAAAAATGTGACAGATTTTAGTATACCATTTTTAGACACAAGAGTAATAAGAACAAATGACAATATTTTGACATTGGATTGGTACCAAAAACCGACAGCATCAGGCAGATATATAAATTACTATTCAAACCATACCACCCGTCAAAAATATAATACCGTACTAGGTATAAAAAACAGGATAATGTCCATTGTTGATGACAACTTTTTACAAAAAAATCTGAACATAATATACAAAATTTTTCGTAACAACGGATATCCTAAACAAATTTAAAAAAAACTGATTTACAGCACTAATTTCTATGACGGTCCCGTCCATGATTCTAATAACAAATCAATCAAATATAAAAAACTTCCCTTTATTAATGGTCTAACTCATTCTGTCATATCCATATTCAAAAATGTTCCTAATATTAGTATAGCTAAATATAATACCATGAACAGCAAACAACTATTTTAAAAAATCAAAGACCCAGTACCAACCTTATATAACTCTGAGATAGCGCGTGTCGTTTATGAAATACCTTGTTTGGGATGTCAAAATAGCTATATTGGTCAAACATCACAATGGCTAAAACAACGCATCACACAACATAAAAGTGATTGCCGCTTGAGAAAAAATACTTGCGCAGTGGTTGAACACTATGAAAACACTGGTCATATGCTAGACTATAACAAAGCTCACATTTTGGCACAGACTGATAACTACAAAAGTAGATTATTTCTTGAAATGTATTACATTAATAAAAATAAAAAACACTTTAAATTATAAAACGGACACTGGGCAGTTAAGTAACATATATTGTAACATATTGAACAAAATTTGATAATTTAATAATTTAACCTTCATAATTCATCAAATAAATATTATTCTTCTAACTTTTCTTTTATTGTTATTTTTATTTTTACATTTAAAATAATTTTAATTTTTCATCGTATAGCTGTAACGAACGTGCTTAAGACAATTTAATTTTGACATTCAAAATTTCAAATACTTCAATGTCAGTTTTTATTTGCAAAATCTTTTAAATTCTGTAAGTGTTTTAAAATTTATTTGTACGCCATTTTTTGTAATGTTCAAATTGTTTTTAGTTTACTCCTGAGGAAGCTTTTAAATAAATAGCGAAATATTGAGTAATTTAGAAAAAAGAAAGATTTTTATTATAGACCACTATACCCGATAATTTGAACGTATTTATAAATTATTTTTTGGTCGAAATAATCACTTCTAATATATATATATATAATATATATATATATATATATATATATATTATATATATATATATATATATATATATATATATATACACTCATGGACAAAAATATCGAATATTTTGGGATTTTCAAATTTTTGTTGTTTTAAAATAAATTCTGGCCAGGCAAGTCGTTTGTTGTAAAATATAGTCTATTTTAACAATTTTTAATGAACAATCTTAAGTTTTTATGCGGAGAAAATTGTGAATAAAATAAATGTTTAATATTAGGTAAATAAGGTTATTTTACTCAAACAACTGATTTAAAACTGAAAGAAATGAATGATCAGTAACGAGTATTCCCCGGTTTACCTTTTATTACTGCTTGCATCTTTCTCAGCATGCTTGCAAGTAAATTTTGGACATATGCTTGGGAAATTGCATTCCATTCATCCTGTGCAGCAATCCAAAGCTGCTCTATCGTATTTGAAACGGAATTTCTTTGTCGTATGCTGCGTTTCAGGTGATCCCACATGTGCTCTATTGGATTTAAATCCGGGCTAGACCGTGGCCAATCCAATCTTCGAATTTGGACCCCATCAAGATAATTACTCACTATGGCAGCGGCGTGTGGTCGAGCATTATCGTGCATTAACGTGAATCTTTCATATCCAATGTAACCAACATATGACAAAACATGATCTTGCAGGATGTTTTAAACGTAAGAATTACCAGTCATCCGTCCAATCACGTCCAAAAGTGTGGTACGTACCTCCCAACTAATACATTCCGAAAGAATTACGCCATCAACTTCAAAACTAACGGTTTTAGCGAGACTGCAGCTGTCGAATTGTTCTTCAACTCTTCTGTAGAAATAGTTTTGACCATCTGGCTTCCATAATAGGATTCTGGTCTCATCAGTGAAAAGAAAGTTTTTCCAGTTGTCGATATTCCACTAAATATGTGTTCTTGCAAATTCCAAATGACCAGCTTTAATGTATTTATTTGGAGAAGACGTGGAACTTTGGCGGGGCGTCTGGGCTTTAAGTTTGCTGCTTTTGATCTTCGGCTAACTATTTGTGAACTTACATTAATTTTTCTAACATTTAATAGCTCATTTCTGAGGTGCATCGATGTCAATGAACGATTTCGTGTAGAAATAAGAACCAAAAAACGGTCATCAATTGCGGTTGTGCACCTTGGGCGCCCTTGACCAGCCCTTCCTATATATGTATATACTTGTATATGTACATAAAGATACTGTAATTTCTTAGTTATTCATTAAGAAACTTTTCTCATCATCATCAGTAGCTCGACATCCCTTTCTGGGTCCTGGCTTGTCCTAGGATTTTCCGCCCTTCTGTTCTGTTTCTTGCTTTATTTTTCCAAAACAAGTTGGTAATTTTAAGTGTTTTCAGATCTTGTTCCACTTATTCCATGTATCTAAGTTTGATTCTTCCCATTGCCCTTCTCCAATATGTCGTCATCATGACGTACACGTGGACGTACACGGCTATCGCTCTGCAGTGCTCCCGAAGGTGCACTCCGATAAATTTACATTGGTAGCTGTCAGAACAAATTCGGTGACCTTGCGCCATTTTTTGGTTAGGAAGTCAGTATTTGCGATTGCACAAAATCAAATTATTAACGAAACAAATAATGTGATCTGACAACAACAAACACAAAATGATTTGTGCCAAAAGTGCCAACGGCGTGACTGAAAACTAAATACATGGCCGCTGACAATGCGCAAACCAGATGCGCGAACAATTCCCGCCGAGTCGAGTGCACCTTCGGGTACGCAGCTCAGCAGAACCTAAAGGCGGGTACACATATGCGAGCAGAACTGTTCGCGAACCGTTTGTGAACGCTATATTCGTTAATTTGTACGACGGGACGAACCGCTAGCGAGCTGTTCGTTCGTTGCTCGTCAGGAACCACAAGCATGTCGGTTTTTGGGACGAACACAAAGAATGTTCGCAGAACTATAAATTGTGTCTATAAATTGTTTCTGCCAAGTGTGCGATGATATCATTCTGTTAAACAAAATTGCTGAACGAGCGCGGCTTATCTAAGTAGCGAGAGAAATTAATAACAGATAATGTAAACAAAATACCGAAATGTTTAGAATAACGAAGTAAATTAATTTCTTGGTTTGTTATTAGATAGTTAGGGTATTGGATAGCCTGAACATAAAACATATTTTCGACGAACTCTTCGCGAACAGCTCACGAGCAGTTCGCAAACAGTTCGGCTCGCATATGTGTACCCACCATAACAAACCGTTATCATAAAGAACCGTTTCTTTGATTTTGACGAACATGCGCGGCATTCGACTGACTGTGAGTTAAGCGTCACTCACTGTTCTAACAAACCATAGCTTTAATATCCTTCGATCTGCTTCAGTTATTTTACTTTTTCGTACATTTCTAGGTTTTTTGACGACCGAACCTGTAGTTTTGTATCTTATGTCTATATTTCTTACACTATAGTAACAATTGCAACATATTCGCGATTCCCGTTTGGATTTTCCAAAATTAAAAAATCTAATAATGATTGAACAAATTTTCTCATCGATAACTTTACCTAGACCCATTGTACAATCCACAAACGGCAAAAGGCTTTACAATACTACAAAATACATTTACAAAATACAATAGCTTATTGGGAAAGTTTATTTTTTGAATATTTTCTAGTTTTTTTGTTATTTTAATAACGTTTTATAAAAAGCAATACATCAATGAAAGGACTATTATTGTTAATATATTTTTAAAAAAATTTCTTGAGTTTTATTTCATCCTGTGGCTCACTTCTTATGTACGGTAATGGATGCCAGATCAACGTCTGACAGACATAACAGAAGGGGATGTTTTTGAGGACGTGAAGAATGTGTTATCGAAAAAAACATATTTTTAGGGTTAGAAGGGATGGAAAAGTAGAATGTACGTGGGGGTGTTACAAACTTTTTATCACAAGGAAGGGTGGATTTATTTGTTGCTGGTCGTTATATTCACGTGTGTATAAAGAGATTTATATACGGCAAAATATAATTAGTTTTAGTTAATCGTTTTCCAGAAGTCATCTTTTTGACGCTGATTATTGTACATAAAAACTGTTTCATTTTACTATTTGGTGTCAAAAATCATTTCGTTTTAATATTTATGTTTAAGTTTTAGAATGCGCGTTTATTCATAAACGAGGAGCACACTAAGAGTTTTGCTTAAGTAATAGAAGAAAAAACATATTTTTGGAAAAAATCATCTTAAATGTTGTTTTTAAGTATCCTTCTTTAAGATCCACACTTTTGCATTCGAACAAACCAACTCTCGAAGCATTTATGCCAGTACGGAATTAGATTTTTGTATGCTTCAACCTACTCATCTGGCATCTTAAAAACGTTTACAGCGTAGTTTGTTTTTCATTATAGGAAATGCAAAGAAATGACACGGTGCCAAGTCAGGACTGTGTGCAGGATGACTCACCAAATCGATGTTTTCAATAGGGTTCTTAACCTCCTTCATATTGTGGGGTATTGAAGTTGTATCACCTGATACACATACCTTTCCTGGACAGTCTTTTGTTAAATGCCTATTATTTTTGCATATTCGGCAAGTCTGGTTATTTAAAGATAAGTATGGTCTATATAATGTTTCCTCATGAGTGATGGAAAGAATCGGATTAGGTATGACTGGTTAAAGAGGATATATAAGTTTGCCACCTGGGGCTTAATATATACTGGAATAAACAACTTAATGACCCTATCCGTAGAAACGATAAGAGTGACAAAAGATTGACACCTGGTGCGTGCAGTTTCATATTCAGACATCCCTTAAAGAGTACTAGTCGTTAACTTGAGGTGATTAGTCGACGTGCTTTTAAGAATTGTTGATTAGTTTTGATTTTTCCCTGGTTAGTAATAAAATCATTCACTAATTTTTAATTTGCTAGGTAAATGCATATTTTATTGTTGAATAGCCTTGAACAAAAACTCATATTGATTGTACAAATTACTAGACTTAAATTGTAAAAGTAATCTTCAATTTGGGTGTTCCATGTTTTGTTGTGTTGGTCAATTGCATCGAATACGATTGCTTGATTTCTTGATGGAAAAATATTAGCGCTTGGTTGTCTGGTTACAGATGAGTAACTTTTAGGTTGTACTCTTTTACGGTAAATAAATAGGGCGGTACTTTTAGAAAGTACCGCCCTATTTATTAAGTTGTCAATATTTCTACAACTAAATTTAACAATGTTTATTTTGGAAATACAACATATTCACAAACCGAGTTTTTAAACCCATTAGCGCTCAGTGATAACTTTGGTTGCCAGTTAATTGCAACACCTATAAAATCTCATGTGTATTGTGTGTGGCCTACATTCACAAATTGCGTTTTTAATTGGAATTAAAAGCGCTTATTCGTTGGCTTTTCTAAAGACTCTCAGCACTGGATCTAATTATTGGTTTTATTACTAAAAAGAGAGGTACTATTGTGTGTGATTGTTGTTGGGATCGCTTGTTTGGATAAAACTCGCATGCGTAAAATTGATACACTAGTTTTTACTTTATTTTTACCGAAACAAACTTACAAACAACTGATTACAAAAATTGTACTTCTACTCTCAAATAAAGTCCATCTTGATCTTCTTCTTTCTGCGCGTCTGCTGTCACTTTTCAACCAAGGGTGTGGACAACTGCATCCACTCTAACCGCAACTGCACTCATGTTTAATTCTCCCGTAACAATTGTGTAAAAATAACTAACTGCTGCGTCATCTGGTGTTACTATACAGAACGTCTCTTCGAAAAGCAAATCTTATTTCTAATTAGCTTCTAAGCAGAATTTTTCTACTAAAGAGTAAGCTATAATAGTTATTGCTATAAATAATGTCCATCGTCAATATTTCTTGATTCTGTTAGGCAGTTTAATAAGTTTTCTTCTCGTATAATCTTTTAAAAAGATCGTTTCTACTCTACATGAATATAATCATATATTGAGCTTGAGAAGGAAAATATTTGTCAGCTTACACAACATCACTAGTATTCAGGATTTTATTGAAATATTATAAAAAAATCACCTACAAAATTTTCATTTTCCAAGATAATTCGACATGCTCTTCTTCTTCTTCTTTAAGTGCCGTCTCCCGATCGGAGGTTGGATATCATCATCACTATCTTTACTATATCTACTGCTGCTCTGAAAAGTTTTTATATAACTGCATTTAAACCAGTCCTTTGAATTCTTCAACCATGACACTCTCCTTCTTCCTATACTCCTTCCTCCTCTTATCTTTCCCTGTATTATCAGCCTTAGCAGTTCATATCGCTGTCTTCTCATTACGTGTCCCAGATATTGTAACTTTCTTATTTTTATTGTGTTTATTGTTCCGCATTCTTTGCCCATTTCTCGCAATACTTCCGGGTTAGTTTTCTTCTGTGTCCATGCTATTCTAAGCATCCTCCTGTAACAGCACATTTCAAAGGACTGTAACTTATTTATGTGTTCTTGCTTTAATGTCCAGCTTTCAAGTCCATATTGCAGTATCGAATACACGTAGCATCTCAGTGCTCTTACTCTCAGTTCTAATCTAAGGTCTTTTGTTGCAGAGAATTGTTTGCATTTTTACAAACGCATTTCTTGCTATTTCTATTCTTGATCTTATTTCGGTTGTTTGATCATTATTGTTTGAATTTCAGGTTCCTAGGTATTTGTATTTACCAACCCTTTCTACCGTTACATTTCCCAAATGTATGTTTGTTGGTATATTTGTTTTCTTTGTTATTATCATGTATTTGGTCTTTTTTATATTCGTTTTTAGATCATATTTTTCACAGAAACTGTTTGTTTTGTTTAGCAGTAATTAGAGTTGTTCAGCAGAGCTTGCCATAATCACGGTATCATCTGCATATCTTATGTTGTTAATAGATCTTCTGTTAATTATTATTCCTTCACTTTGAGATAGGAATGCTTCTTCAAAAATGGCTTCACTATATACATTAAATAGTAATAGGGACATAATACATCCCATGCCTAACTCCTGACTTCAATTTCTGGACTGGGGTCGTTATCTATTACGATTTGTGCTCTTTGATTCCAGTAGACGTTTGTTATTATTCGTAAGTCCCTATGGTCTATGGTCCCACTATCCCTTTAGATTATTTTTCAATCAGGTTTGAACCTTAAGTTCCTCTCTTAGTTTGAAGTCTTAGAAGAATTAGAGAAATAAACTGTCACATTCCAAATCTATTTGGCAGAAAGAAGTCTGTCGGGTCCGCTAGTATTTTATATATCAAAGCTAGCTAGCTACACCTTAGGTTCATAAAGCTGAATATAAGCTCCAGTGAATATAAAAACATAATAAAGGTACGATATGACTGTTAAATACCTGAAAAAGATTACAAAATTAGAAAAAAAAACATTGATTTTTGACCCTTTTTTAATGGCTTTTGCTAATTTTCAGCAATATTAATTATTTTTTTTAATCTGCAATTAATTCCATCTTGTAGGAAATTTAATTGCAAAACTTTTTTATTTTTAAAATGTTTTTCAAAAACATAATGCTTAATAAAAAATTCAGCCACATTTTGAAGTTTCCGCATAGTGAAATTATCATTCCTAATAATATTTTGAAGCCGATTAAAGCAGATAAATAGGATCATATACGATTTACCCAACCCAAAACAGATACGGCCTGATCTAAATGTCCAAAAAATTAATTAAGAATAGATACAGAAATTTTATGATACAGTCTTATTGAAGAAAATAAATATATTTATTTACACCTCAAATGAACATTATACAGATCGTGAAATGAAAAATACGGCGTTTGCGGCTTTGTCTTCGTCATCTTCTTCTACATATGTAATTTTTTTAACTTCCCCATGTTGAGTTCCACACCCTTTCTTCGATACTTTTCTATTAATTTTCTTGTCATATATTCTAGGTTATCGTGGTCCGACGCTGATACTACCTGGTCGTCTGCAAAACATAGTGGATATAGAAGTGCTATTGTTGTTTAAGGGTACTACATTTTACTGCAGTTTCTCTATGTTTTCAGGACTTGTTCCAAGTAAATTTAAATAAGATTTGGCGACAGGCAACATCCTTGTATAAATCTTTTGTTTACTGCAAAGCCTTAAGAAAATCTCATTTTAATGTTGGCAGTTGTTTCTTCATATAGTCGTTTAACATCATTTATTATAGCATTATGTACAGTTGTTTTTCTTTTTGCAAAATCTACAAAATATCATATATATTCCATGATTAAAAGCAATCTTTTTTTTAATTACTTGAGTAATACTATAAAGGTAGTCATCTGTGGATCTCCCAGCTCTGAATCCTTCTTTTCCTTCTGCTTCTAAGCCTGTAAATTAATTTTAATTTTTTTTCAATTAATTTTCAATAAGCCACTCATAGCCTCTTCCCAAAAAATAGATATCCTTTGTGGTCAGTAAACGGTAAACAATTTACAAATTTATTATGCAGTTCATCTAACGTTTTAATTGACATCCAAAAACTTCTGTCCACCATTGCATAATTAAAAAAAATCCTTGTAAATGCACCTCGAAGAAGTCTTTTTTTCACAAATTTGATGCACCTACATTGTTTTGGTTTTTCTTTTTGTTCTTCGCTTCATTAAACTTTTTACGCAAAAAGCGGCGATTACGCGTTGTTCCCCACGCTTATACATATAGGGTAAACCATCCAGTTATTGACACTTTGGAACCGGAAATGGGTCCAACGGCGAAATAGGTAAAGATATGACAGGATAAGCTATATTAGAAAAGATACAGAAATAAACAAAAAGATAGATGGGTAAAATGATCAAAGATAAGATAAGATAGGGAAAAGGGCGCCACTTAATTTTTTGGGGTTTAAGAAACCTTAGAAAAGAAAAAAGATAAGGAAAAATTATTTTGGTTCTGAGACCAAATCCAAAGAAAGATACCAACAGTTAATTATTAAATAAATTTGGTCAACACACTATCTAAACAAATAATAAATATATTAGGTGTACTCCGTCCATCTACTTACCTACAAAACTTAATCAGCCTGATCTTTCTCCTGGTCAAAGGTATAGTAATAATTGAAGGTAAAAAGTAAATATTCAGAGTTATTGTTATATCAGGAAACTTATTAGGAGTCGACAAATAAAATTCAAACATTTAACAAAAACAACAAATTCAACAACACAAATGATATAGGCGGCTGAATGTACTCAAGTTCTTCTCTCAAAATATCACAAACTTCCACCAAAAAAGAGGGGATATATCCCACTTAAAAAATGATAGGACGGTATCCATTTCTAAGAAGGTAAAGTTCTAACGACTATCGGAAATTTCGAGGTAAATACGGTACTAGTAACGGAAGACGAAAATAAAATCTTCGTAATTAGGTTTTTACAGAAAAATTGCTATAGACGTGCTTTCGACGATTTTTAACAAATCTATCAAAAGGAACAGAAGCGAAACCGGAAAGAGATTAACTAAGGAACCAAAACCAGCGTCTGTAAATAAGTAGGTAGATTCTTCCGTAATATTTCGGTAGTTTCCAATCAAATTTAACAACCTACTTGCGAATACCACCATGGGAATACGACTTGCGAATACGACCAGCAACGCAGGTAAAGGGATTAGAAATAATTTAATATATTAACTATAAAAAAAATGTTACAGATTTGCTAATATAGGTAACATCATAGAGGTATATTTTAAATTTTTTTATAATTTACTATTATTACTGAACACAAATTAAATGTCATGTTATAAATATTGAGGGAAATAATGCAAAAATAGGTTATTTTAGACATTATACATATTTACTAATTATTGGCAGTTATACTCTAGTTATTGGTATGTGGTAATTGGCAGTGTACTCAATCATTGGCACCCCAGTAATTGGCATAATTTTTATATCAAAATATTGATTGAGTATTGAAAACAAAACTAAAACATAAATACTTACATACAAACAAAGTCATTTATTTATATATTTTTAAAAACAAATTTTACAAACAAAATATTCTTTATATAAATCATATTTTTCAAGCCATCCCTTGTGAAATGTTCTAGAACACTCCAAACTAATCCTAATCAGGGAAAAATTTCCAGTACATGTAAAGCATATACCCTTATTCATAAAAATATATTATTTTTAGGTGGTGAGCAGAGTTCTGGAACTTCTGGATCAAATCCTAATACTGATAGATTTCTAACGTGCTTTTGGAATTGACCTATTTCCATATTTATTTTATGGAGCTGTCGATCATCTTCATTATTTAAAAGCTTCTTTACTTTTAAGTCCTCTAAAATACTAGGTTTCTACTGAAATAAAGATGTTTCTTTGAGTACCTTAATCTTTGTATTTCGTTTAACACTTTTTCCTTTCAAGGTATTTTCTTTACTTTTCAGAAATCGTTTTGATTTATTTTCCAACTTTGTTTCCATTTCATTTTTTTCGCGTTCCTTTTCCTCTAGTTCACTTTTATAAACTGAAGAAGAAATTACAAAACTAGACCTTTTGGTTATTACGTATTCCCTTACGTTCGGGAGTTCTGGCCCAAGGCAAACAATTTTCCATGTTACTGCTCCTATTTATAGAGTTTTGACTAGTTGAGAGAACTGAATCAAAAGTTGAAATGACAGCAGATCCTGTGATTGTTTCTTGAGTATTTTCTGAGCAAAGTGCTAAACTTTGTGCCACTTTTGTATTTTATTCAGGAACTTCTTCCAAAAGAACAACAGGTACAGATTCTATATCGTAAGTTAAAGTCATCGCTGCTCTCTCTTTGGATTATTTGTATGTAAATATGTTAAATAGATTAAGTAGTACCCTAAAACATTTGCTAGTGTTATCAATTTCCATTTTTTCTGGCTTCTTTTAAGAACTGTAAAGTATTTTCATTGCATATGTTGCAAAAATTGGTTAAATTGATTGATTCTGTTATGGTTTCGCCAAATTTATGTACGGTATATTTTTTTACTAGGCATTTGCTGTAGTCCATACTATCCGAGTTCTAAGGACAGAGACTACACACTCTAAAGCAACTTAAGATAGCCGGTGGTTTAAGAGTATCTACCGTTTCTTTTAAAATTGGAGCAAAGTTACTCTTACTTAGTTGTTCAAATGGATTTTGTCTCTTCCAATTCAACAAAGCTCTTTTCCACGCATTTTTAAGTGACTTGAAACTAGAGACGTCGGCGAATTGAAAAATTCTAATGGCATTTGGATATAATGTCACTAAGGATATTTTGAGTTCTGTATATAGTTGACTTAGTTGGTATGATAAAATTTGTTTTGCCCGTCTACAAACAATATAATTGGAAATTGTTGTTTTTACTAAATAAGGATATAATATCTTATACATATAATCATGAAAAACAACTGCTTGCATCCAACCTTTTTTACTTCAACAATACCCCACCCATCTGGAACACCTTCTGCGATGCTTTTGGGTAATTTTTTATAAGCATAATCATCGGTGGCGTTGTAACTCTCGTAGCAGAAAATGTGAACATGACGGTAATATTTGTTTTCGATGGGCCTTCCTCTATCTGATAAACGTTTTTTGGTGCAAGAACCCTACCTTCTTCAGGACAAAGGGTAAAATAAGTTTAATCGTAAAATAAAAATAAAACGTTGTAAACTCTGCTAGGATCAGAAAGAATGTCAAAATAGTTCTTTTTCATTAAATATTCTTGTATATTATTAAACCACTTTCTAATATAATTTTCTTACACGTTTCCACTGGTATTGTTTACAGCTTCAGGAATTCTATTTGTTAAATTAGGGTGTCTTTTTAAAAACGATTGATACCAGTGATCCACAGGAAGATTGTTTTTAAATGGATTTGATCGGGAGTTCTGATCCAAAAATGATTTAACAGAAGCTTGGATGTCCTCTTTTCTTTTCGAAAACGTCACAATCTACTACCCATTTTTTCTAATACAGTTTCTTCTGAAATACTTAATAAGTATTTGGACCATGTGCTACTTGTTTAAATATTTCGCTTAGTCTAAATTGCATAGTAGCTCTGGGTATCCTATATTTAATTGCTGCCGTCGCTTTTAACATGCCATTAATTATTTCCCGTAAAGCTTCTTGAAGAATTTTTTCATTATGTTTTTTGTGTATTTGCTTTGTAACGATAATATTTTGCCTACCATGGGGTATTACTATTAAGGGTAGAAAATTGGGGGAAGAAACTATTGGGGGCGAAGATAGGACAAGCAAAATAATCGATACTGATGCAAACGGCACTCAGGGTTTGGTAGGAGAGCTGGGGTGGTGGATAAGTATTAAATAAGGGGGTTGGATTGGGGCATACTACAAAAATATGAAACAAACGGTCATGAATCTCTTGGGACAAAATAAAAAGACACAGGAAACACCTCTAGTAATTTATAAAGAGCGCCACTTCAAGGTGCCTAATTATAACTATTACAACAACTAGTTGTAACTTGAGATATAATTATTAAACATAAAAAACATATCTTTTCCAAATGGAAACTCAAAAAAAGGTTTAGTTAAAAAAGAATAAACAAAATGTTAAGAAACAAAATTTAACATTTATTTTTGTGTCACCACAAACAATTACAAAATAGACAGTGAAAAAAATAATACAACAATAGTCGCAAAATACAAAAATACAAAAACGACTTACATGTTATCTGTTTACAAATTCCAGGAGTTGGAGATATTATTATAAACTTAAAAAATTTACCGCACAGAGATTAACCTTTTTTTTTTAAATAAAACAAACTAAAATCAAAAATAATAAAACGAGCTGTCGTGAGTTAACATTAAATAAAAAAAACTGAACAAATAAATTGACAGCTAAAGTCAAACCCTAAAATTTTACAATTTATTAATTATTACAAATCTTTTTTGTTATGAAAGCAAATTCTTATTATTAAAAAAATGTCTGTCTTTACTTTAAAATTTGAAAGTTACCTGGATTTCACAAAAATTAAACTTGCGCTGTAAACTGGACTTCTTAAAAAACTCAACAATGGCTGGGAATCTCTGACACACGAACAAAAAGGAAAATGGGTCACTGGAACACAAACATTGGAAACTAAACTGGACTTGGCTTCTTAAAAACAGGAAAATGTACAACTGGATACAATGGCAACATTTCAAAACTCACTTAAAACTGTAACTGAACCATTAAACTGCTACTATATTTTACATATTTTTCATAAAAAAGACGAACAACGAGGAACATTTCAAATTTGACGTAAAATTTGGACATAACGCTGAAGACCACCGTTCTTCACCGCGGCTCCAACGAAAGTGACAAAATTATCTTAAAAAAATTGATCGCATAAGTTGAAATAAACAAAACATTTTGGGTTTACGACACATAAACAAGACACAACGGAAATTAAGACGTAAATTCTTAATTTGAAAACGCAATATCGGGCGGTTTGAAACAAAGAAATATCGAAGAAATTTGCACCTGTGACATAAACAAACAATAAAATGATTTATTATCGACGGCGGCGACCTAAAAAGAACGAAAGATTATTTGGGTTTTAAATTGAAGGATACGAACTAAAAAACATTAGAAACAATTCTTTGTTAACTCTGAGATAGCGA